>NC_034590.1:169337270-169365890 GCF_900095145.1 Mus pahari
GCCAAGAACTCCCTCTATTTGATATGTTGTTGCTTTGTCAAGAACACGGAATTGGCTACAAATACAGATAGCCAACTCAGCTCTACCATGTCCTGAAAGAAAAAACAAAATTACCAAAAAAACAAAAAAAAAAAAAAAAAAAAAAAAAAAAACTTAGCAGTTCATCTGCCCAGACCCCTCATGTCTGTACAGACATGTGACCAAGGTCCTCAGAAAGTGGCAGTCAGTCCCACCATTGTCTTCACGTGAAGACATCACATATTTCAGATCTAAATTTGAAGAGATTGCTCAGTGGGCAGAGCACACACATGAAGACCTGAATGCATATTCTCCAAAACCCATGTAAAGCTAGACATAGGTAGCATTCACTGGTAACCCCAGCACCCTTCTGAGGTAGGAGGCAGAGATGTGGATAGATCAACTGTAGATGTGACAGGTCAACCCCAAAGATCACAACTAGGCTGGCTTACACAGAGTCAACCAGAGCCTTTGTCTCAAACACAGGGAAGAAAGTTGACACGAAGACTGTGCTCTGACTTCCACACCATACACACGCTGTACCCATGAGCTCCCGCATCATACATATGAACAGGCATGTACAGAGAGACTTTGGCGGGGGGGATTTCAAATCTTAGTGGCACTTTTTGAACAATGATCACAGTCCTTCCAGAAGTCAGCTCTGGAAGGAATCCGAGACCCACTACTTACCTGCAGATTAGCACAAGGTGGCAAAACGTGTGTGGGGATCTCATTCTCAGACCCTGCTGGCCCTAGAGGCTTGTTCTTGACCCGGAAGGCAGTGGTAGTAGTGGCAGTGGTGGTCTGGACTGGGGGTGCTGGCTGCCACATGGTCACATCTGAGCCATTGCCAAAGGCTTGAATTGCATTTTCTGTGGTAGAACAAAAGGAAATCCCATTTTAGAGGCAAGCAAAACATAACAGGCAGGACGCACACAGCCAAAGACACACAGGAGGAATAATTTTGGTTGTAACACTGGATGTGTCAGAATTACCCCAGTCACCAGCTCCTCATTGGCCCATCTGCCCACATCCCACCCAACCCATCCCCCTTCTCCCATTCCACTTATCCCATCCCCCTTCCCCCAAACCCTATCCCAATGCCACCCATCCCCCCACCCCACCAATCCCATTCTCCCAATCCCACCCATGCCCCATATCCCACCCATCCACCCAGTCACCCAGCCACCTCTCCACACATCTACCTAACTGGTGCTGAGAACCAATATCTTGGATCGGGTGCTCAGAAATCAATTCACTCATTAAACACTGAGCAAGACAATTACTCTACCATGAGCATAGCAAGAACACATTGTCGGCCCTTTGAAAGCCATCCTCGGTCTCAGAAGTAGCTTCACAGTTACATCATTTTCCAAGAAAAAAAAAATCCTTACACTGTGTAAAACTCTATACCAACTGGAAATCAACCAGTGGGGTTTTCTTTACCCTGAAGCTGAGTAGTGCTAACACTTGCCCTCACTTGGCAGGAGAAGGCAGCCACTTTCATAAGAAGAAAAATCTACCCCAAACCTCATCAATATCTATGAAAATTTAAGTATGATTATTTTTCTCCTTTCTGCTTCCAGTCTTCCAAACAAAATCTACATAATTAGATAGGCACAGCCCTGTCTAAATGAAAAGTTTGAAACGTGAAACTTTCAAAGCTTATTATAATTTCATGGGATTAGATTGTTTTTATGGCAAGAGTAAATTGGTTGTGTGTTGTTCCCTTCCCAAAATGAATAAAAAACAGTTTTTAATCAGGTCTTTGGGGATTTGCCCTGGATTTAGGAATTTTTTTTTTATTTCATATTCATTGTATAAGAAATCAGACTCCTTCATTTGGGACCCAAAAGTGCAAATTGCTAATACATGACGCTTACTTGGCACTTTTGATATGTAAGACAGAGTAAGTGAACCCTAATCTTCCTCTCAGAAGTGACACTTTGTTTCAAAATTGTCATCCTTTGAGTTTAGCAAAATTGGAAGCTTGTTTTCCATGACTGTACACTGGGGGAGGGGGGTGCTCTGTAAGTGACAGCTTCCATATAATACAAATGCAGCTTCGTGCTTCTTGCTAGGCTCTGTGGCTTAAGTGCTTTACAGACCCTTGAGAAAGGCAAACCTGTAGACCAGGTTTCCCTAAGTAATCCCAGGACAAGAACTCAGGGCTCTGCTTTTCCTTGTTAGATGGGAAAGACTCAAGAGACAGCTGACATGTTTGAAGTCTACCCTTGCTTTCCCAGGGGTATTGACATAGTCCTTTTGAGTTTAGTTGCTCTCTTGCTCATCCACTCAAATGTTCCCAAGGTAACTAAGTTCCAGGTATGGCTCTGTGTACTAAACATAAGATCTTGAACATCAGTGACAGCTACATAAGACCAAAGCCACATCCCCGAGCAGAACTCTGACCAGAAAGTAAAAAATGCAAAACCTACCATATGTAGGCAGGAGAAAGGAGGCTGGAGTGGAGATAAAGTGGTCTAGGGACGCTGGGGAGGATACAGATCTTCCTCTCCTCCCCTTTCCCCTTAACCTTCTCTCTTCCCTGTACCTCAGCCATGCACTTGGCTTTAAAATGACCATTTCCTATTCCCATACTGTAATGAAACAACCAACTGTAGCTGTGCTCACGGTAGGGGAATCTGAGAGAAGCCTGGCTAACTGGAAGAAAGTGGACTGAAGTTTCCAAGCACAAGTCATGTTCAAGGAACTGTAACAGCTTCTACTCCAGGCCCCTTCATATGACACTGTATTTGCAGCCCTGTGCCCCTTCCAAACTAGGATAAATGGAATGATTATGAAAACTTTTGGCTGGCTTTGGCATTCGTTTTTATTTAAAAGTCATTAAGAAGACCATTCCCCCTCTACCAAAATGCTGCCAAAGAGGGACAACTTTAATGTTTCCCTGAGGAACAAGTTTTCATTGCTTGCTTTATTGGTTTGTTTGTTTGCTAAGACTTGTATTCAACCAGAAGATTACAAGATGTAAGGGGGGGGGGGAATGCATAAAACAGAGCCCAAACAAAAGGCCCAGGCACAACACACTAGTATGCCCAATGTTTCTGCAAATGCCTCCGTATTTACGGCTCATTGTGTAGGTTCAACGTTACCTAGGAAATCAAAAGTCCATTTTGTGTTTTTTAGGAAAACCAAGGTGATGCTTTGGAGCTGAACTGTTTGAAGCACAGATCAAGCAAGTTGAGTTTTCCTTTTCCATGGAGGGCATGATGGGGGAAATTTTAGTGAAATGCCCATGAGATGTTTTCCATGTAGTCAGTAAATCGTCAGTTAATTCTTCAAAAGCCAGTCAGCATAGATCATCATGCAGAATTTATCACTTGAGAACAAAGTTCTTCAAGGGCATGGCTGAACCTCAGTGCTTGTCACTAAGAAGTCAGACCTGGCCCCTGATGTCCAGGATTACACTCCTGACATCTGGTCCTTCAGTATCAGTCATGAACAAGGTCTTTGGGGGTCAGGCTGCTGCACAAGGATCCAAGCTTTAGATCATAACACTACCACTCAGGGTCTGTGAGGATGTACTCCTTTACTAGGCTATCCTATGGATATGACACTTGCATCCCTAGGGTTCTCCTGTGGAGTACGGAAAATCAAACTGCATGAACTCCAGACCCCTTTCATCAACATGAGCTGTGTCTCATCTGGAGAGTCAGCTAAATAAATATGACTGACTGTCATGGAACCATGTGGGAGGGAGACATGGCGTCCTGCCCATGGCTCACATATATGCATCCCTGTTCCTTTGTCAAGCATGATTCCAAATTTCCTAAAGAGTACCACAGCAGTAGCCGGCCCTGTTCCCAAGAGCAGTGCCCTACTCACAAAGGCTCCTCTCTCAACTCCAAGATAACCCACCCTGAGTGTCCCTGCTGCATAACCAGATTCACCAACGAGGATAGACCCACTGCTTCCTGTCAATGTAAGGAGGTGTGGACTTTAACATTCTAATTCCCTCTGAAAAGTCCTCAGAGGCCTGTCCTGTGCACACTGTTGAGCTTTTCACATTGTAAATCCCTACTAGGTTTTCAGAACCTGGGAATGGACTCTCCACTGGCTGCCAAGATCAGAATTTGATCTGTGGGTAAAGGCGTTCTTTCCCACATGATACGCCCTCCGTTATTTGACTCTCTTGTCCTCATAGGTCTTTGGGATCACAGTCTTGGCAGCAGCCAATTCATCCCGTGTGTGGCTCTCTGCTGTGTCACTGAGTGTGCCAAAAGAAGTAAGTGTCTACTGGCCACCAGAAAGGGAGGGAGAAAGGGAAGGGAAGGAAGGACATAGCAGACAGACAGAGCTTCTGCTCAAAGAGGAAAATACAGATGCATTGGCATTCATCTCATTTAAAAAAATAAAAATAAAAAACTCACTGAGACACGTATTGTCTTTAAAAAAATTCAGAAATTTCAAGCAATCATCCAGGTCATTGCCGCTGTTGCTGCAGTCACACCACGGCGCCACACTGAGGCTGCTGGAGTCTATGTAGTTGGGAGTCATAACTGTGCCTGAAAGAGAAAAAGACAAGGCATGTTGCCCTCCTATGTTGACATGGACATCTCTGTGGCCTAAAAAAGGAAACAAACGTTGCTCTGACAGTAGAAATGTCACAGCTAATCACAAACGCCATGGTTGCTGGGCAGGGAATTATGTTAAGTGGTGCATTTTCTTGGCAATTTATCTTGAGCACATAAAATAATTTATACATTTACTTAAAAAAATTATAAGCAAACTCCTTGGGCTGTATTTAGGGTATTTTCTTCCTGCACAAAAGGTATGGATATCGTGGAGAAGGCGAGAATTAACTTAGAATCTATGAGATGCCAAATCCCTTGCATTTTCTTGAAAATGCCATTAATCTTCATAAATAGAGCATACTGGGTGCACATATCTTAAGCATTCTTTTATGCTTTTAATGCAGTTTCCTTGGAGGCAAATGGCTTCTTTAGAGTAACACAGTTGACTGTAGATGCCTCCAATGAGATGGCCACATCCGGAATGTCTACAAATGTGTATAAAGTGGCTGCCATCCCCTAGATTGTCAACTGATTAAAATAAAGTTGTCCACAGTAGAAAGAGATGGAGATAAAGTGTGGGTGTAGCTCAGTTGGTAGGTACTTGTCCAATCTATAGCACCGCATAAGCCAGATGTGGTGGCGCACATCTGTAATCCAGCACTTGGCAGATAGAGGCAGATGAGTTCAAGGTCATCCTTAGCTACAAAGCAAATTTGAGGCCAGTGGGCCCATGAGACCTTATCAAAAGAAGAAGAAAGAATACAGGAAAGGAGGAAAGAGGAAAAAAAATAAAGAAACCAAAACCAAGCCAAACAAACAGTGGAACTCCTCCATCAAGTACTGTCTATGGATCCACAATGGTTCCCACAGAGATGATGTGTGAGCATTCCTGCTTATGACTTGTGGTTTTTCTGTTGAGTTCTCCACTGGGAGACATATACAATGAATTTATATTTAATACAATCCAAATGTCCTCTCCTGGGTGGTTCATACCAGGCAATGCCTACGTATGCCACGAACTTTCTGTTTCTAGTTGCTTTTGTGGAAGAAGTAGGTGGTCAGAAATCCAAAGGATGAGTTTAGCTACAAATAAAACAATAGTTTTGGAAACTCTTCTGGGGTCAAAGACATACTGTCATGATCCTACTGATTTACTACTATTCGTTTTAACTCAAATCTCATTATTAGCATGAGAATTTTCATCTGCACCTTACAGGAGGTCTAATTCACCAGGCACTGGGAACAGAGTGGAGAGGTCAAAGCTATTGTACTTCTGATCCCTGGCATGTGGAAAGGCAAGGGCAAGCTTTGTGCAGAAGTTAGGAGCTGCTGGCTCAGAAAGCCATGCTGAAGAAGAGATACAGACCCAGGAGAGAAACACTCTTTGGCCAGCACAACACACTCTATCTACCATCCATCCATTCCCTCCACTTCATCATCCTCAGGCACATAAGGTTTGCCAAGCCTAGGAATGATCTCACAGAAATGCTGGCAGTATCTCCCCTTGGCAGCACACCGGGGAGTTAATGAGCATGAACTCCTGGAAGGACATAGACTGAAGTAGTAACAATGACTCCATCTGCAGAGACTTAACACTGGAGTAGTAACAATGACTCCATCTGCAGAGACTTAACACTGGAGTAGTAACAACGACTCCATCTGCAGAGACTTAACACTGTCTCCTGAGAGCAGTCCAGTTTTAGTCTTCCTTTTTTTTTTTTTTTTAATGTTTTATTCTTTTTAAGCAGTGCATATGTCTTAATTGCTCTTGTTATTTCTGCAACTCCATAATTTCTAGGTGGAGACTAAGACCTTTGTTAGGGAGACCATAACTACATTTCTGCCATTCTAACTTAAGGAGGGCGTGTACACTTGTTGGCCAGAGCCACAGAAATGGTGCATAACTGGAGGAACTGGGGCAGGAGTCTTAAAGGTGTTACACATAGGAGCACAGGTATCCTTTTAAAAAGTCAGGAGTAGCTGGGGCCTTTAGCATTATACTCTCAATCACTGGAACCAAAGACTCTCACTGGAAACATTCCAGTGATGAGGTTGTTGGCTTGTGTTGTCATTCTAGGTGGGAGGGTCTTCCTGCTGGTGATGTGTATGAACCTGTCACAGACACTTGGCTGGAGATGCCACCAAGTCAGGGCTATGTGACAGTTGTGATCTCTCTTACCTTCCACAGCCTTCACTGTGAGTTCCTTCTCAAATGCCAACTGTGACGGAGCTCTGAGAGAGAAACTTCAGCTGTCCCTGGTACATAAGGACAGCCACCTTTCTCCCTGCCAGCCCTGTTTACCCTGGATGTAAGTCTGCCTCTTTCTGGATGTTTCCCCAAGGAGGGTTATTTAATTTTACTGTTCTCCTGAATGCTGAGCATATGGCCAGCCTAGTGCCACAAGCCTCGCAAGCTAGAAAATACAGTTTCTTCTTTCTGTAACTTACAAGGAAAATAATTCTAAACAATCCCACGCACATCAGGAGTCAAATGGACAAGAATAACATTGGCAATGAGCTACTCTCGGTATTGGGGGGGTTCGTTTCCAGGGGGTCATTTCTTGGAGACAGCTTCTTGGATTTCCAGGTTCCTTCTTTCCAAATCCAATTAACTTTGTTTGACTTGTTCTCTTCTTCTAATACACATGCAACCCCCTGCTTTTGTTGTATGTGGCCAGTTCCCCAATGGAGATGCTTATCTTTCTTTTAAAATCTATAGCTTTCCTGGCTCCATAATTAGCCCAGCTTCTTTCTTCTCTGGCACCTTCCTTCCTTCCTTCCTTCCTTCCTTCCTTCCTTCCTTCCTTCCTTCCTTCCCTTTTACCCTTTAGGCTGTCTTCAAACCTTGAGAACAAAGTCTACTGGGAAATTTTCTCTCGTGCAGACATCACATGCTGCCTTAAGCAGAGCTGTAATCCAGCTTTCTTTGTCATTCTCTCCCTGCCCTGGTCTTACCAATCAGTCCCGAGTAGGCCAGGAGGCAGTCTGCGTAGTTCTCCTTAAGACAGTTGCTGACAGACCTTGACTCTGGCTGGCAGTTGGTAAAAAAATCTGCAAGGCGAGATCTGCAACAGAAAAGGAGTTGAGGGGAAGATACTGAAAACACCCCAGGCCTCTGAGCTGAGAGGAGGGATAAGGAGAGAAGCTGGTAACAGTCTCAGGGGTGTGGCAGGTCGGAGGAGCAACGTCCCATGGTTCATAGCACAGGAGGCAACTGTGGTTGCTGACACATAATTGTGAATTTCAAAACAGTAGAGAGGATTTTGGATGGTCACAGTACAAAGACATGATACACTTCTGGGGCAATGAACACACCAATTAGTCAAATCATTTCACACTGCATATATACATGTGATAAACTTCACCTCACAGTCCATAAATAGGCACGATATATTATGTGTCTATAACAAATGGAAAGTATACACGAAGAGAGAAAAAACACTAAGTCTTTGGACAGACATAACAATAATTCCTTTACACATATTCTCTCTCTCTTTCACCACCCGCTACATGCCCACACGCATGCCCACACATGCTTGTGTGCAAACACACACACACACACACACACACACACACACACACACACACACACACTAAAATACAGGTGTATATTTCTTTTATTCAACACCCCCAACCCTCCCCCATCCCTCATCTACCTGTGTGTGCCTGCTTGTTTGGACAGAAATCTTCAGGGTCTATAACTGGAGAAATCTAGAGGCTTTGAAGTTTCCATTCAATATTTATTTCTGACTAGACTTATTTGCATCTTTAGGAAATATGCTTCTCTACACTCTCACCGGAGATCCACACTGGGAAAATATTTACTTTATACAGAAACATGTTCCTGGCATCAAAATTGGATCCTACAGCCCATCTGCTCCCATAATTCCTAGAGCCTTGCAATATGCATGCTCTGTCTCCCGAGTCTTTTCTCATCCCCTCGCCCCACACACTAAAGAGCTGTTTTTTCTGGGAGCAAAGGGAAATCCAAGAGAGGTGGGAGAGGTTCTCTATGGGCAAAGATGCCTGTGCCTCGGTGCCTTGTCCTCAGGGCCCTTTGGCCAAGATGTGGCTATTGGAACTCCAAGAACTCTCCAGAGGAGAGTGGGATTCATTGGGAAGCCCTGAGTGGCGGTGAAAGAGGAGACACAGAAGCAAATGAAGGGAGGCCATCAACTCACTGGTCTGAGGACGGTCTGAGGACGGAGAGGGCTGGTTTTGCCCATCGGCCTGTTTGAAGATCTTCAGGGGATATTGTTGGGGAAACCCTGATAAGAAATGGCCCCTGGTAAGATCATCTTGGCATTCAGCGGCCAGAAACTCACCAACCAGACAACAGGCACCTGTCTCCGTTGCCCCCACTCACTCTGGTTGGCTGCTGACATGCAGGGCGCATCCTACCTCTGTCCACGAGAGAAGCTGTGATTTGTTTCATCTATCAGCAGGCCTGAGTTCGCCGTGCTGAGGTGGGCAAGGCTGTACGGAGTTCAAGGTTTGGAAAGGCTCAATTTCTTCTAGGGTTTGAGGTTGTCGGTGTTTGCTTTGTTTCTGAGATAAAGTCTTGCTATGTAGTACAGGCTGTCCTCAAACTTGCAATCCTCCTGCCTCAGCCTCCCAATTCTAGAATTATAGGTGTGTAAGGTACTATTCCTAGAACTTTTCCTACCATTTTAACCTGAGAGGGCACAGGAAGACCTGGCCAGTGGTCACAGCTCACAGTATACTGCAAGAGCTCTGTGTTCTAGGAGGCAGGCACATCACAGGGGTCTGGGCACGGTTGCTGGGGTCTGCTTCGTTTTCGCTACACAGCACCAAAAACTCTTGGAAAGCCTCTCAGCCACTTCTGGACCAGGGCCACTGGCTAAGCTAAGAGGCTCTGCAAACCAGCCCTCCCCCATTCAGCCAGACTGAACATGTGTAAATACCGGGAACACAAACACAGCCAAGGCTTGGCGGCACCCCATCCTTCTACTAAACACACAGAATGGCATAAGACTTTGGCATTTCTACAGCCTGGACAAAGAATTTCTTTTCTGTAGGAAATCCCTAAAGATACCTCGGGCTTACTCAACTGGATCCAATGGCATTCAGCTTGAAAGGAGTGTTAATTTCAGGGAAAAAAAAAGTTTCTGGTCATGAAAGTTAATGATCTAATAATGGTTTCTAACTCTGCAAAACCCACCTCTACCTCAGACAGCTCTACACAGACCTGGCTGGTAGTGGTGGCAGCTTGAACAATGCCCTGACCTGGTGGCCCCTCCTGCCCACCTACCCTTGGACGTGTCTGAGTCTCTAGAGAATACTGTTAACTGATGCCGCTGAGGTACAGATTTTAGTCCCCAACCCCACCCCACCCCCACTGTCCAGGCAAATACCACCAGACTCATTTTGTTTAGTAACCCCAGAACTGACTTCACAACACTCTGGAATAAAAGGTTAATTCATTCAGTAAGTTGCAGAAAGTATATGCCTGATTGGGAGAACTAAACAAACCACACATTGGAACCCCCATGAGTGCTTATTGAGAGGAGACAATGAATGAAGACAGCTCTAAGACCAGTAAGGCCGTGGAACATAGCTTGGGAAGGGAAGAAAGCAGCAGGAAGATTAGCATAGAAGAAGCTAGTGTTCAGAGGAGCAAAAAGCCCCCCCCGGCCCCCCACTTGACCCAGGATTATCCAACAAGGGGATCATGTGTCCTAAGAGCAGCTATGGAATATGGAGTGGGGAGCAATGGAAGAGCACACAGTCAGTGCACGGGAGGGTGGCTTGAAGGATCTTTTCTCAGCCCACTTTCCCTTCCATTCTTGGGAGTTCTTTTAGCTTTAAATGTATTCCTTGTCTAACTTAAATGGTATGATTTTCCTCCACCTTTTTTCCAGGCAGTGGCCAGGATTTTCACCTAATTTGTGTTCTTCTGTTCCCTCTTAAACTCGAATAAGGATGTCCTCGAGCTTCCTTCTGAATCTGCTTTTAAATTCTTTTAATAATAATCCCCAAAGGGAAACCCTGCATCCCTAGTAACAAGACCCAAATGCATCATGGGCAAAGAGTTCAAGGTTGCCGTTAACAGCACCCACATTCCAGGTTCTATCAGATCTGCTCCATACCTATTCTTCACACTCACACTTGGAGACAAGGTGGTCATACGGCGAGACTGCCATTATACAGAATGGGAGACTGAAGTAACAGTTCCGTGCAGTAGTGTGCTGGAGGCAGCTCATTATGGATAGGTGAGACACTGGGGAACTGTGGGAACTGCTTGTTTGACATTAGAGTATCAGTTTGAAAATATCACAATAAGAGTATACTGTGCTGATCAACAAATGCTATAAATCAGGTTGTTCCTGGATGATAAATGAACAACATGTTGAATAAACATGGTGATGTGGTTGTTCCCATGGATAAAGCCTGGGTTGTGTCTTGGCTGTCCAATCTTGGTAATCTGAGCCAGGCTTCTACTTGCCAACTAGAGCATCGTGGCATCAGCTACAGCCCAATCATCTTCAGTATCTTCCAAAGACAGGAATATTTCCTCTATAACATCTCTCCCCATGACACACCTCTCAGACCTCAGGTGTTGTGTGCCAGTGGTCAGGTGCCTGGGTCAAGCTGCTAACCGGTTCCAGCTCAGAGACTAATGCTGTGGTCTTGGTGCTTCTGATATAATAATGAGAAGGACCTTGTCTTCAGTTTAATCTGTCCAGAAGCCGAAAGAAACAGGTAAAGGATTATGAAATTACCTTGGCTAGTTCTCATTTGTTTTGTTGATTTGAGACAGGGTCTTACGCAGTAGCTCAGGCAGGCCTCAACTGGATTTGTAGCTAAGAATGACCTTGAACTCTTGATCTCCCTGCCTCCACTTTCTAAAGTTCAATCCCCCTGCCTCCACTTCCTGATTGCTGGGAGGACAGAAAGTCCTTGAAAACTGTTCAGAAAGCCTGCTAAGAAAAGTAAAACCAAAGACAAATGAAGAATTTAATAAACATCTTTACAAATGACCTAGTTTTTTCCTGGCAACTCTAAGGAGGTAGATATTCTGTTGTTTTAAGTTTTGACTTTATTTATTATGTTTTAATTAGCATGCAAAGTAACAGGTTTCCCTGTGGTATTTCGTAACATTTAGTTTGGGCTCATTTCCCTCACACACTCTCCCTTTCTATCATCTCCCTGCTCTATCTCCCACCTCATACCCTAATCCTAACTTCATACTTAAGAAAAATAAGTCTTCATTCTAGAGGAAAACGGGGAACAAAAGAACCTGGATTTTAAAACTACGCACTAACTCCTCTGCAAATGCTTTCAACCCATGGGGGCAATGGCTTAAGAGAAGTCATGTTGCCAGGACTGAGACAGAAGGAGGGGCACACTTGTCAGGGAAAAGCAAAGGAGGGCATGGCCCGCAGAGCCCAGCACCATCTTACTGTGTTTACTGTAATTCCAGGGTAACAGTCATGAAGGGTTTGCATGTGCTGGGTGCTTGTTTCTGTGCTCATCGTGCTCTCAACACCTTACTGACTGGTAGCGTGGACCCCACTATCTAGAAGAGGAGCCTGAGGCAGGGAGAAGGTCAGTGCGAACTCTTCCAAGTTATAAAACTCCATGGCTGGAGTTGGGGACCGCCACAATCCATCCAGCCCCAGCACCAGAGAGGACCCGTAACCAGTACACTAAGCACACACCTCGCCAGGAGCTCTGCTAAGCATTTCAGCTAGGATGGGATGCAGGTGAGCCTGGAAGTGGGTTTGCAGCTGTGGCCCTCCCATGTCCATGCATCTTGAGATGTCAAGTTTTGATAGGTGGTTGGAGCACTGGCTCTCAGCCCAGTAACCATCCACCTCCTGAGTGCCTACTGTATGCAACAGCTCCAGCAGCCCTTGGATACCACTCCACTCACACACACACCTCCCCCGCTGACCCTGGGGGACAAATCATGCTGTAATTGGTTTCGGTGACTTCCCTCCCTGCTTGGAGTGCTGTGATCTAAACAGGGACCTGCAAATGTCCAGCATAGGACGAACAAAGAAACTCCACGTTTGGATTTCTTCTGGAGACAGGAAATCTCCATGACTACAGCAGTGATGAGCGCTGATTGTTTTTCTCTGAGAAAATGAAAAGGAAATGAATAGACACTAATGTAGGAACGTATCGCCCTCCGTCACAGAAAAAAAAAAAAAAAACCCACCCTCAAAGAAGAAAGGGTTGGCAAATGCCATGAGCCCGTCAGGAAACCTGAGCAACGGTGGTTGATGCAGAGAAAAGCATACTAAAGGGAACACACTGCTAGCTGTAAATAGAAACATAATCCTAATGACAGTCTTGAAGCATCCCCTGGAACAGCAGATGGTCTTTGGACAGTGGGGGGGGGGGATCATTTACCTATTTTTCCTGTAACTTTTAGGAAAAATCATGTTTTAAAGCATAGGCAAGCATGTATCGGCAAGGCTGGTGTAACTCCTGGATTACTGTAACCTCTAACTGATTTCCTGGGAGAGACCCTTGGATGAGAGCCATGTGGCTGGCAATGTTGAGCCTAGGTGCAGAACTCTGATCCTGTACAGGATTCCTAACTAACCACAGCAGCTAAGTACAATGTTTAACATCTTAGCCCAGGGGTTTCCTTCTACAAACCTAAGAAATGCAGCGTGTGGGACACAGGGCTGCCTACGACAAACAGCCAGAACTACTTTTTATTCTCCAAGGGTTACTGATCTTGTTATCTGAGTCCCATTCTGCTATTAACCATGATTTTAGTGTCAAGACACCTGGTTTCCTTTGAGGGTATGGAAGAAGAGTTCTCCATACCCAGGGTCTCTCATCCAGCTTGCAAGGCAAGAGAGGCTGGAGCACCTCCCAGAGTGGTGGCCACAGGTGGCATCCTTTTGAATTGTCTTGTGTTTGTAGAAGACTTGCAGGGGGGAAATACACATTTTCCCCCCTGGGGTCTTGAAAGTCATCTAGCATAAACTTGTTCTTCATGCTTGATCTCCATGTTTCCTAGCCTTATAGGTGGCAGTGAGATTTTGTGAAGGAACATGTTGGGGCAGGGCATGCACATAAGAGAAGGTGACTCTATTTGTGAAGCAGGCTCTCCTTTGGTTCTTTGGTCCTTGCCAGAATCCATGTAGTATTGAAGGACTTGATTATCCAATGAAATCTGGTGTCTTAGTAAGCATTTCTATTCCTGTCTAAACATCATGACCAAGAAGCCATTGGGGAGGAAAGGGTTTATTCAGCTTACATTTCCACATTGCTGTTCATCACCAAAGGAAGTCAGGGCTGGAACTCAAGCAGGTCAGGGAGCAGGAGCTGATGCAGAGGCTACAGAGAGATATTACTTACTGGCTTGCTACCCCTAGCTTGCTCAGCTTGCTTTCTTACAGAACCCAGGACTACCAGCCAAGGGATGGCACCACCCACAGTGGGCCCTCCCATCATTGATCACTAATGACAGCTGGATCTCATGGAGGCATTTCCTCAAGGGAGGCTCCTTTCTCTGTGATAACTCCAGCTTGTGTCAAGCTGATACACAAAACCAGCCAGTACATCTGGTAAAATGCTTGTCTGGCACACTTGGAGCCCTAGCCTTGACCCTCTCCTCAGTGTAAAATCGGTTGTAGTAGGAAATGCCTACAGTCCCAGCACACGGGACATGGAGGCAGGAGGATCGGGAGTTCAAGATCATCTTCAGCTTCATACTGAGTTTGAAGCCAGCCTGGGCTACCCGAGAACCTAAGGAGAGCGGGCAGGGGAAGACTAGAGGTTTTCTGGAAAGCTTTAAACATTAGGACTTCCAAGTCTGGGACTTGGTTCAGATCGATCGGCCTATGGCAGCTTTCGAAGGAGCGCAGTGACAGAAGGCTCTCTGTTGTAGGGATGACTCTGTGCTCCACGGTTCCTCTCTGATCCCTTTAGCCTGTGGTTGGACTTCTCCCAGTCTCGGTTTGTTTGTTTGTTTTTTCCTTCGCATGGAAGGCAAGGCCAGTGCCATGGAGCCATCCTACTGTGGCTCCTGAGAGAGTTAATGGCAGTTACCCAGAGTTCCTCCTGACACTGGCTGCTCAATACAGCCTGTCCTCATTAACTCATTCTTCTCTGAGTACCAAAGAACCCCACTGTAAAATGTTTGCCATAAGAACATACAGTAAGGGCTGGAGAGGTGGCTCAGTGGTTAAGAGCACTGGATGCTCTTCCAGAGGTCCTGAGTTCAGTTCCCAGAAACCACATGATGGCTTACAACCACTTGGACTGGGATCTGACACCCTCTTCTGGTGTGTCTGAAGGTAGTGACAGTGTACTCATATACATATAATAAATAAATCTAAAGAAGAAAAATAAGGAGGAGGAAGAGGAGGGAGAGGAGGAAGAGGAGGAGGAGGAAGGAGGAAGAGGAGGAGGAGGAGGGAGGAGGAAGGGGGAGAGAGGAGGAGGAAGAGGTACAGCTAGCCCAGGTGCAGAAACACACCTTTCCTCCACAGGCCTCACACCACACACTCACAACAGCCTACCTATCTGTAAACCCAGGGGCGTCAACTTTGACCATAACAAAACTGAAAAGTCTGTAATCCAAGAACCTTATGGAGTTCGCTACGACCTCTCAATCAGAAGGATGAAGATATTTCAAGTAAATCTGCCTTATGGAAGAGAGGTAGAGGAAATGGCATATTTTTCAGTGGCTAAGTATAAGTAAGTTCGCTACTGCTCCTAATAGCTCATGCAGAATGAAAACATCTTGAAAAACAAAGCTTCTAATATTAGCCCGGGGAGGACAATGCTGGAGCACTGTGATGTAATTGTCTGACGGAGTGACACAAAACAGATTTTTCCTCCTTCTGTTTTTAGAAAATTACCTTAGCCATTGTGCTCCAGCAGCCTACTGGAGCGCACATCTGGAAAGGATCTTTCAGAAAGCCGGAGCCTGTATTCAGTACATTCTGCAGGAGGTGTTGTCTCTCTACCTCCACACCGGCTTCCTGGAGCCAAGGCTGGAGGCAGGCTGTGGAACTGAACTGTAACTGTAGGACTGAGCCTGAGTCCACCTGCTGCCTAGGAACGAGCGTGAGAGCCGAGCACGTAGCGTAGCCTCTCTGCGGCAGAGGTCCCAGAGCAGATGAGCACACCCCCGCTGCAAAGGCTAAAGCTTCCTGCACCTTGAGTTCATCAGCCTCTACCCTGAGTTGTCATTCACAGTGAGATTATTAAACCTGGAACTGATTCAGTAGAGGTAAGTCACCCACCATGCCCATGTGTTGACCACTAGATCCAAAGACCTCTGCGATATCCCTGTGCTCCCGAATCACAGGCTAAGTTGTTCTCAATCTCCGTCTCCAAATCCTTCATCACCTCTATCATGGTATTTTGGAAACTTCAATACATCGGTTAAAACATGGGGATATTCGGTTCTTCCTGTCCCCTTAGCTTCCTTGGCAGGTCTCAAGGGCAAGGGTTCAGTACACGAGTCCAGGCTTCCTTCCCTACACTCCATGCTCAACCTCCAGGGCTTTCTACAGAGCCTAGTCAGAGGAAGGAGATCAGACGTTACAGGGGCATCTTGCAGTTTTCCCCCTTGTCTCCTGTTGTTGGAAACTGTCCAGGTGGAGCTGACAAGCCAGGCTACAGGGCAATGCAACCTTATCCTTATCCATTCAGATCACATCACACTGCAGTGGCCTCTGAGGGAAGTCCGGGCAGCATCCGATCAATTCTGGCATTCCTCCTGAAGCCACCTTGCATGCACGCTGACAGCCATCAGTCAACATCCACCAGGTGGCTGACATGGCTGGACAGCTACCCTCATGATGGTGATTTTGTGATGTAAGTTATGGGTGTTGGCAAGCTAATCCATCCCAGCCAGGAAGGGGCTTTCGGGAGCCTCTGATTTGGTATCCCAGGTTTGCCCTTCGGCAGGGGCTCCCTCCTCTACTACCCACAGATGATTCCTCCCAATGCACAAACTGATAGCTGCATGATAAACAAATTGCAAACAATAGCAGAAGCACAGAAAGACCACAGACAGCCCTGCACTGCATCTCCAAGTCAAATAGAGTTGTTTGTATTGCCCCTGCCACAGTATGTCTATTAGCGCAGAAAATCTAGCTTTTCGGTGCTTGTTTTTAAGGGAAGGAATTGAAGGAGCAGAGAAATTGAAGGCTTTCTGGCTGATGAAACAATCATACGCTCTCAGCCACCCAACAGTTGTCTGCCGGGATAACCGCAGGTGACAAACATGTTAAAACCCTTTAGAGTAAGCCTTAGCTCTTAAGCCCTTGATATTTCTGCAGGGAAAATTAATAAATCAGTTTTGTGACAATTTGGCTACAGGGATAGAGAGGAGTCTAGATGCTCAAACAATGTCTTGCTCTTAGAGCTACACTGTAAAGCACAAGGCCAACATGGCGTGAATTTGCATCACAGAGAACTCAGCAGGCCCTGGTGTCTTCAAGGGGAGAATGGCAGAAGCAGCCCCACATTCATTTTGGAACTGAAATCTCACATCATCAACTGCTCAGGAACTCTGGACAGCAAAGGTCGAGCATGGTGGCTTCATTTAATTATTTATGTTCACTCTTGCTTCCGAAACAAGACAGAGAGAGATTCAGCTGTAGCTGCCATCCAGCGGAGTCAAGGGGGGAGTTAGTGAGGGGCTGAGGGCTGCTGACATAAGAATACAGAATGCACACTTGCCCTGCTGCCTAAGTGAGAGCTACACACACACACACACACACACACGGAGCTGAGCTTTCAAGCATCCCTTGGAAGAAAAGTCTTACGTAATTCATAAAGAATCCACACTGGATGGAGACCCCTGAGAAGGTCACATGTGAAAGCCTTCATGATGTCTGTCTTAGTTAGGGTTTTACTGCTGTGAACAGACACCGTGACCAAGGTAAGTCTTATAAAGGACATCATTTAATTGGGAGTGGCTTTCAGGTTCAGAGGTTCAGTCCATTATCATCAAGGTGGGAACATGACAGCATCCAGGCAGGCACGGTGCAGGAGGAGCTGAGAGTTCTATATCTTCATCTGAAGGCTGCTAGCAGAATAATGGCTCCCAGTCAGCTAGCACAAGGGTCTTAAAGCCCACACCCACAGTGACACACCTACTCTGACAAGGCCACACCTACTTCAACAGGCCCATATACTGTAATAGTGCCACTCACTGGGCTATTCTGACCCATGGGCCATTCTGATTCCTAATGCTGTCTACACACTAATTCTGGAAGCCTGAGAGACTGCTACCTCGCTTATGACAGAGAAATGGTCTTTGCTGATGGGACCAAGGCAATCATAAAGATCCTTAAAAGTGAAAGTTGACTGCCCTGTGAGAGAGATTCCATAGGCTCCTGCGGCCTTTGGAAACAGTAGAAGCCAGATTTAGTGACATGCTGGCAATCCCAGAGTTCACGAAACTGAGGCAAGAAGACTTCAAGTTCAAGGCCAGCCTGGGCTACACATATTGAGAAGGGGCACTGAAAGAAAAGGGATAAAAGGAAGAGAAGGGAAAGGATATGGCAATGAGGAGGACAAGAGTGACAGACAGACAGACAGACAGACAGACAGACAGACAGACAGACCTGTGAGCCAAGAAATCTAGACATGAGAGCAAGACATAAGCATGCAGAAAGAACTCAGCCCACCAAGTACCCCAAGGACAGCCCAGTGCAGCCACAGTGAGCTGTTGGCTGCAGACTTGTGAGAGGGTACGTTCACGTTGTTTAAAGCCATCAGGTTTGTGCTAACATGTTAAGCAAACATCCTGGGCAACATAAACAGTAGAAGTTTTGAATATCAAATTGTTTGACAGATTAGAAAGTATACTTCAATTCAGCTGTTTACTAACTGTGACACTTCGGGCAAGACCCGTAATTCCTGTGCAGTTGAAGGGCAGCAAACCCATCAGCTAGGGCGAAGCGGTAAAGGCATGTCTGACATCTTACACCTGTTCACAACAGCTCCTTACTTCCTATGCAAAAACCCACGAGCGCCAGTGTCCGCGTCTCTTCTCTGGGCCAGCCCAGAGACTCCACGTGGACCTTTGGACCTCTGTGAAATGCTAGAGTACAGATGGCCACCCCTATACTTCTAGAATTCATCTGCTAATATGTGGTATATAATTCCATGTGTTCAAAGTCTGCAAACTCAGTAAGGTCATGACAGACGCCAGGGTCATTCCTACCATGGAGCCCTAAGGTCTTTCTCTAGCAAGTCCTCTAATATGTCTTCCACTGTAGGACATCAGTGTTTCCTTCAGGCCAATGAGGTCACTGTTCAGATACAGGAGCAGGAAGTACAGTCCTACCTGTAGCTCCTGTTTACTAATCACTGATCTGATGACTGGACCTGCAGGCTTGTGCTCATTAATGGGGGAGCCAAGTATTTCAGAAGGGTGTGTAGAGATCACTAACTTAATACCAGGATGCTTAAGGCCAAAGGGTCTGTCTGAACTCTGATTAGCTTCACGAACACCAAGTCAATTCTAGAAATCATCCCAGATGCTGGCTGCTTCCTTCAGTCAAGCCTTGGTTCTTTAGGTTTCCCAGAAGATGGAAAACTAAAATTGCACACTCTCTTAACTTTAATAATTTGCAAAGCCCCTCCCTCTTCCCCAGACTCTCAAAGGCTAGCACTAACTATGTCTGCGGAGCCTGGGCCCCCAACTCTGCTCCATGGGCTGTGGACTTCCTTGTGACACATCAGAGGAGCCCTAGAATGTGGAGAGAAACAGATTCCTGAGTGGCTAATGACCTACACTCCTACTAACAAACCTGAAACAGCAACATGAAAATAAGGTTCCCTATTAATCTTTAATGGGCTTTCAGACTTCCTAAGGAAAATTACATTCAACAGTAAATATACACTAGGCCATTTTTCTCTCAGGCAAGTTGTTTTAGAGTCAACAGAGTCTGAGCTGAGCAAACAGATGCTCTCTAATATCTTCCTTCCAAGACGGGCACAGAGAATATCACAATTGTGCAGGAGGCAGGAACTCATGGAGGTGAGCATCGAGAGGAAGAATCGCTCCTGCTAACAGAAGATAACTCCCCTTCCCGGGCAATCCTCAGTGCTTGCTCTTAGCAGAGCCTTCTCCTTAATGTCTTGGAGTGGCACCCCAGCCCATATCAGTTTCTGCATTATAAAATATATACAGCTCTCACAACTGCATATAAAACGTTCTTCTCAAGGACAAAGGAGCTGAGTCCTGTGGTTTATACAAGGCATTTTCTAGAAAGCGGTCCTTTGGCTTCTCTGCCTGGTTCATGCAGGGCCAGGGGACTCCTTTAGGCCCTCCCACCAAGTCTCTTCTCTGTCTCTGAGCCTCTAGCAGGGTGCCAAACTCAGCCTTGATGCTCACAGCAGCTCTATCTGTTATAGATCTCCACTCAGAGGGCAGCTTTGCCAACACCATGAGAAAGTGTGTTGGCACTTAGAACTATGACCAGCATGAAGTGTGTATTTAGTAAATATTTGGATGTGTGAGCAAATATATCTAAGTTACAAAGACTAGGCCTCCAAATGCCTGTTAATCATTCTTACGACAGCCGTCTTGGGTTTATACCTCCATCGGCATAACAGGCTCAGATGAGGAGAAATCAGCCCAAGCCCACTGGTTCTAGACTATACTCACAGCAGTCACACTCACTCAGAACTATTCCAGACTGTACTCACAGCAGCTACATTCACTCAGGACTGTTCTAGACTGGATTCACAACAGTCACACTCACTCAGAACTGTTCCAGACTGTACTCACAGCAGCTACATTCACTCAGGAGTGTTCTAGACTGGACTCACAACAGTCACACTCACTCAGAACTGTTCCAGACTGTACTCACAGCAGCTACATTCACTCAGGACTGTTTTAGACTGGATTCACAACAGTCACACTCACTCAGAACTGTTCCAGACTGTATTCACAGCAGCTACATTCACTCAGGAGTGTTCTAGACTGGACTCACAACAGTCACACGCACTCAGAACTGTTCCAGACTGTACTCAAAGCAGCTACATTCACTCAGGACTGTTCTAGACTGAACTCACAACAGGCTCATTCACTCAGGACTGTTCCAGACTGTGCTCACAGAAGCCACATTCATCAGGACTGTTCTAGACTTGGCTCATAACTGGCTCATTCGTTAGGACTGTTCTAGACTGGACTCACAGCAGCCATGTTCACTCAGGACTGTTCTAGATTGGGCTCACAGCAGCCACACTCACTCAGGACTGATCTAGGCTATATTCACAGCAGCCACACTCACTCAGAAGTGTTCTAGACTGGGCTCACAACAGCCTCATTCACTCAGAACTGTTCTAGACTGGGCTCACATTCACTCAGAACCTGTCACAGCATCTGGTGGTATAGGAGCATAAAGCATTCAACATACAACCTTCTTAGTTGGGTTAGCCTTTGTGCACAGCAAGGCCCACATTCAGCCCAGCCACGGACCTGGTTAGAGTTAGAACCAGACTTGGAGAGGAAACCCACACACTCCTAGTACACTCACCACGTGGCCTTGCCTTCCTGTTCCATCATCTCAGCTCTTGAACGTCTGCCTCCATTTTGAAATGAATTTTACACATATGAAGCTGGAATCTGATTTGAATGTAGTTTAGTGATCTCTGCTAGGCCCAATAAAACGCAATGGAAGAATTACTGAGCATAGTTTAATGGTGCTTGTTGTTGAAAACATAAATTATAATATTTGTTGTTACTGTACAATATGGCTCAACTACAACCTGGTGGCACTGTTTTATGAAGAAGCGAGCTAGGTCTGGGGACCACGTCTCTCAGCAATCTTCCCCCCCAGACTCTGGACTAGTCATCTCTAAGGGTCATCACAGACCTTAAACAGTATGGAGTCCCAAAGCCTGCATTGCTCTGAGCAGTAGAGGTCCCTGGCCATAGCAACCTCCCCTTGCTACAGGAACCACTCCAAGCTGCTAGTTGAAGCTGGCCTTGCCAGGCCCATCTTCTTGTGAACCTCTCTTGGAAGGAAAGACACGTATGTGGATCCTCCACTGACTGGGCAGGTACCATGCACCATGGAAAAGTGCGTAAGACCATATTGTAATTGCCCTACTGCTGAAATTCGTCCATCTATGACTTGGTCTCCCCGTTCAAGGTGTACGCTCATGTGACATCTCCAAGGACAGTGAACCAGGATGGCGGCAATTGATAGCCCTTGATAAACATACTGCTGTTCCTCCTCCTGAGGTTCTTCCTGTAGCCACTCTGACCATCCAGAGATATTGTGGCAGGCACCACACTTCCTTCACAGGAGGGGGCAGTCTGAAGAAACCAGGTAGGGTGTTTCAGAGCCACAGGGGTATAGAGGCGACAAAGAGATAAGGTACTTGCTGGGTTCTGGAAGTGCCTGAGGCCAGTGCCCTCTGTCCTCGAGGGAACAACAAGAACAATTAGTCTATCTCTCAGGAAGGGCAGGGAGGCTCTCTTCTGCATGGCTTGGCATCAGACACACAGTCAGACAATATTTGGTGGTACCGTTTGATACCCAGATACACCCGTTTAAGCAGTTCATCCCACCCCACACTCCTTCCTGACAACCAAAGATGTGTCTACACAGAGGAAGTAGCGGGAGGAACAGAGTAGAACACATCAGCTGTCCTTCCAGTGGCTCGGGGCACAAAGACTGCTCTGAAGGTCACTGCTGAAAGGAAGGCTTCTCTCTAAATAACTGCCCTAGAGCCCTCTGGTTGGGAATGCGTTTTCAATTATAACTCCGACAACCGCATCCCTATCTCAGGCCAAGGTCAACCTATGGACGACTGGTTGTCTCCTCCTTTATGTACAAAATGAAGACACAGATTTGACAGGCAGTAGGGCTACCCTTGAAAGGAGCTAAGAAGGCTCATGGTTACCACATGTTTATGCTTTGAAATGCAGTGTTTCCCCCAAAGGCTCATGTTTTGAAACCTGTGTGCCTAGCTGGTGGGAGTATTTTGGGCTTAGATGGAATAAGTGGGTCACTGGAGGCGTGTCCTTAGGAGCTGTATCTTGTCCCCTGTCTATCCAGGTCACCATGAAGTGAACAGATTCTGCCACATTTTCCCAGCCCATGATACTGTCTCCCCAAGGGGCCAGAGAGTGATCCCAAACCTGTGGACCAAAACAATGTCTTCTCTCCTTAAGCTGTTCTCTCAGATATTCTGGTCACAAGTACACACAGCCAACTAACATACAAGCATTCGTGTCCTCTGTGGATAAGAGGCTTTATAGCCCTTCTCAGTGAGGTTCCAAAGCATAGTTCTGCTTTAAAGCAGTGAGGGGTTCCCGTGTATTCTCCTGCCCGTGACTAACTTCTTGGCCTCGATGCCTTGCCTGCTGATTGTGTCCAACTGGCTCGACAATCCAGAGCCCAGCTATAGCACGTCCTGTCCTCCTTCGAACACACCCCACCCCAAGCCCAAGGCTCAGATCCCAGCAACATTGATCTAGGCATGTTCCTTCTTAATCAATCTTTAGACCTGAAGGGGGGATTGGCCGCCAGCCTAGAGCACCCGGCCAGCATTTCCCTCACCAGTAGCTATCCGAGGGCGAGCCCCAGATCCACAGCAGTAGCAGCATGCCTTGCCACTGTTGACTCTGGTCCCACACCAGACCTCCTCCTGAGGAATTCCAGAACCATTTCTCCAGGCCTTCTGCTATGGCGTAGACACCTGTCCTTGCCTGTCTCCTCAGTGCTGAGGGCACCCCACCCATCTCTTACCTCTGAACCCCACAAAGCATCTGATGTCCCACCAAGGAACTAATCACCAGCCACAGCTCACAAAACAGCCAGTCTAACAAACAAGAAGGAAATGTCACAGCCACGGGCCTTATTTGTAGCTACGCGTGGTTCAGCTTGAAGTTCTAATAGGGGGTTGATCTCTGGGCCTTCGTCCTGTTTCTGCAGAGAGGTTTTCTAGCAAGATGTCTGACTCCTTTTCTGCAGTGTTCTGGAAGGGAAGGCATTTCCTCTACCCAGACCCCTGTTCCAAGAAGCGTCAAGCTGTTATATGGAGCCAGGCAAGCCACTGCTAGGTGATTACAAGAATCTGGTATTTCCAATTCTAAGGGTTGACTTAGGTCAACTATCATTGCAGCCTTTTTATTCTCTGTGGCAAAAAAATTAATTAATTAATTAATTAAATTGAGAAATAAAATAAAATTGGCTGAGAGGGTAGAAGGAGCTGTGTGTGTGTGTGTGTGCACATGTGTGCGTGCGTGTGTGTGTGTGTGTGTGTGTGTGTGCGTGTGTGCGTGCATGTGTGTGTGTGTACCTTCCAGCCAGAGTTACCTGTGATACTTGCTCAAGCCCCAACCTCAGAAGGAAGGTTTAACAAATGTTTCTGGACACAGACTTCACAACGCCGTCCTAACACCTCGGTGTACTGCTGGAATCCTCCAGCTTTCTGGGAAGAATAGTCACTGAAGAAGGTGCTGTCTTCAACAGGACATTTCTGCCAGCAGGTCATCATGCAGAGCTGTGTTCTGCAGCCTGACTGGCAGCCCCAAATCACAGCGTGGCTGACGGTGAAGTCCAGCCTTCTTACTTACCACCACCCTTAGTCCACCCAAAACGGCTCCAGTGCCTGCTCCCAGAAGCCCCTAGGCACACAGTGCCAACATGTGGAGCTGATCAGGCACAGGGCAGGCACACCTACCTGCACTATCTTGGTTCAGAGACCTTGGGAAGAACATATATATGAACCTATGTCTCAAGCCAAGATTACCACCATCCATCCACGGTGGCAGTTTAAAGCTAGATTCCAGCAACCTGCTGATCTCATAGAGCCTTGGGGTGGGGTGGGGTTGGATGGGGTGCAGGTTCAATGTGGTTGTTTCTCCAGTCAAATGAAGTCCTTATTTCTTACTCTCAGAGAAGCAACAGGAGCTTCGTGTGAAATTCCCACAATCTGAAAACAGGAGCCGCCCAACCGTCTTTTTGCTAGACACCAGGGTTTCAAGAGTGTAAAATGCTTCCGTGCATTTCCCTACATATATCTGTTGCCTTATTTGAGACTACTTCTAACAAAATAGATTGTTATTTAAAGCATCACACGATGCGCTTCTTGATGTTATTTTTAAGTGAAATGTAAATGGAGCTTTTCATTAGCGTGTAAACATTCCCTAGGCTTTGATGTAATATAGGAAGTATTAATAGATTTAACCCATATAAACAAACCCCCCTGGGATTCTCAGTGATTTTTCAAGAGAGTAAAGAGTGTCAACCAAAAGGCTAAAGATTTGCTATTTTAATGAGAAATGAAGTATGTTTCCAATAGGTGCTGGAGCTCTGTCCAGACAAACGCTAAGGTTTCTAAACACCAAAGTTACCTCCAGCATCCAAGTTCATGCCTGCTCAGTGTTTCTGGTAGACACGCGCGTAGCTTACAACACAGGCACCGTTGGCCCAGCAGCAGGCGGCACAGATTCAAGATCTTGGGCCCTGCAGCCCACCAGGCCTCCTGAGCTCAAATTCCAGTCACACCACATGGGTGGCATGTAAATGACTTACCATCTCACATCCCAGCCTTCCCACTCCCACTTTGCTGGAAAGAGCCCTGCACAATGCTTGGCATGCTATAAATGTCAAATAAATGTTGCTACCCTAAACCCAGCTGCTGCTGACATTCACACATTCTTGCAGTTATGTCCCCAGGCTCTTGAGTCCTGTGTGACAAACCTCTCTGTCCTTGGTGGTGGCTTGCTTCCCCATGGGATGATGCCCTGACTCACTGCGTGGAACCATGGGGGAGGAATGCATAGGTCCCTTCCCCCTGAGTCAGCCAGAGTCCTTTGCCCTTCATGTGACTCAGAGGTGAGAGCCCCCGACTTGTTAATTCCTCCCTTCTGGTCAGGGAGGTTTTTACCAGCCCACAAGGCTGCCAGTCCTGTCTCTGCTGCCTACACATCCTCAACAATAGTGAATCTCACAACTGTGGGCCCAGCAGTCTCGTGGTCAGCTCCACTCATGTGACTCTTACTGTACCCATATACGTTAAATACTGCATATTCTACAAGAAATGTTTTGGAAGTGATGCATACCCTAAGCACCTCTAGATTTTTCTCCTCTGCCTCTGTGCTCCCACTTTTCGTGGAGGCCCAAATACCAAAAGGGAAAGGAGGGTGATATTTAAAGTTTAGCAACGTGACCTCTGGAAACATCCCACTCTGTCGCTATAGGACAGAAATGTTAATCTGGAAATTTTTATAGAAACTGTAAAATAGAAAGGAGGAGATGCAACAGAGATTGCTGTGCTCTGTGGCAGCCACCAGCCAACAGGCTTCCTTCCCTTTAACCTCATGCTTGTGAGGACAGAGTTGGTGGTCCCATCCATAGAAGGAAAACTGGGCTTCAAGCTGCCTATATCACAACCTGAGTGGAAGTCCAGGCCCTGCCTCACTTGCTCTACACTGACAACCGTGGGAGGGAAAGAAGATCCCAGCAGAGTGTTGGGGCTTTTCATGTTGATAGCTCTTTTAAATTCTTGTTTTCCTTGCATGCGAAATTTTCTGCATAATTAATCACCTTTGGAAATTACAGAAAAGTTTCTTATCCACTGAGTTGGAAATACCCCCACAGAAATGAAAAAGGCAGGACACCCTGGAGGGGTGGAAACAAGAGACGGATTGGGAACAGAAAGACGAGTCTGTGTGAGACTCAGCCCCACACTGGCCTAAGAGGAGGGGGCAGTAGTACCACATGGGAAGCTCAGGCAGGATCCCAGGGATAGACCCCAAGGAGAAGAGAGCACAGGTTGGCTCTAGAGTATGATGTTCATACTGCCCAGGCCACCTCTGCCCTCCACAGGTTCTCCTTAAGCAGCAGATATTAATTTAACACGAGGCATGCTCCCCTCCTGGCTTACAGGACACTGTAAGAGGCGACCAAGTACAAGATGAGAATGCCTCCGGTCATGGGCTGCAGGGGTAACATCAACTAACTACCAACTCTGCAGGACCAAAAAGGGAGTTCTGTGCTGAGAGAGCTGCATGTTCTCAGCCTAGGAGACAGCATGCGGTCTGCTGGGGATGCCTCCCACTGTTGGCAGGGTCAGGATGATGGAGGGCCCTCAGGGAGGCTGAGGTCTCGCTTATCCCAGTTCTTTGCACAGTGGGGGAAACAGCTTTGAAAAGAAGCTGCGGAAGATGGAAACCCCATCCCTGGAATCAGGTAGGGATCTGGGAAGAAGAGAATGTGTCTGTTTAGCTTATGGGCCTGACAGGATGTGATCCCGGTGCATCCTTCATTGTTGTTGACTGCAGGAACCCACTGGTGGACATCTTTGAAGGAAAAAAAGTCTGCTCTACTGGAGCAGCATAGGGGATCCGATGTGGCCTCCCTCTGCTGCCCACAGCTTTAGACAAGGTAGTCAGAAATCCATGGATCCAGAGACCTTGTGATCCGTATCCTCTTCCTTCAGTACTCCCAGGAAAGATCCTAAGGTCCTGCCCCCAACATGACATTCCCTAGTCCTGCACTAAGCCCTATCCACTTAGTACAGAACTCTTCTGCAGTGAATGGAGTAGCCTTGGGGCAGGAGGGTTAAGAAGGCAAATCTATTAGGTATGTCCCAGGAGAAGGACAGAAGCATGGATTATTTAGAGCTGGTGTCAGTGTGTGACAGCAAAGACTTCGACTAGACCACAGGATGAATGACCCAGGTTCCTGATGTGCACTGCTTTTGTCTAAGAGTCAAGGATCGAACTCCAATAACAGTGCAATGGGAGTTAAGGATCACACAGGACGAGCCAGAGTATCTGGAAGAAAGACGTGTGGCCAATATGTCCAGGACCCAGACTGTCACACATCTTCAGTGAGTGTGCCCCATGTAAATTGGGAGTTAATAATAATCATTAAAGATCAGTGTGGTCTTAGAGGGTGTTTTTTTCCTATTTGTGGAAACAACTCTTTCAGAGTCAGTAAGCTGTCACAAAGTATCCACTCTGTAACAAGCAGAGTGCTCCGGAGGAAATAAGATAAAGCGAAACTTAATAAGCATGTGTTACTTGGGAAGCCATGTTTACTTTTCAAAGGATGCTAAGAGGCTCTGATGGACCCAAGCAAGATGAAAATTCTTTAAACTGAGGCAGTCTTAGTTACTGAGCCATGCAGAGTGTCTGGACTCAGGACCATTAGTCAGTTTGTCTGGAACTAAAGGTAGGAAGGCCGAACAGTGTTGGAACATTGTATTCGTGTCAAAGAATCCTTTGCAGCTAGTGACAGAAACCAGGATTAGTTAGTAAGCTGGGGTTGACTCCACATCCTGTATAGAGGAACTGTGTGCTTCTACTTATTCTCTTGGCCATCCACTGTAAGGCTACTGGTATGACCAGAGGCTAAAGTGGTCTTGAGGTCCCATCAGTGCGGCCATGTTAGTGAAGTCCCAGCAGGGAAGCATGCAGTCCGGTGATGGTCCTTATTAACACTCAGGGCTGGGGTGTGCTTTACTTCTTATACCTTTCTCAGTGTAGCCCTAGGCTTCTCTACCACACTGTTCTCTTCCATGCAACTCATCCCCTGATCTACTTGACAAGGCGGCTTCTCCAAGAAGCCTTACTAAGTTGGCTGTCCTTATCTCTGTTCTCCTAAACACTTCATGGGCCCCCAACCAGAGACTGCCATGTCCGGATGTAAAATGTGTGCTGGCCTCCTTCTCTACATCTTGCATGGGATTCCAGGTTTTTATTCTCTCACCGTAAATGCAGACCAGTTGGGCAGATGGAATACATGGATATGTGAACATGGATATGCAATGAATACTAGATAATCAATAGGTAGATGGAGTAACAGATAGATGAATAGATGGACTATCCCACGGGGGGGGGGATAAAAGGAAAAAAATGACAGACAGAGGTCTGGAACCTCTCTATGCTAAATCCAGTGTCCCTCTGTGCTTCCCTCTGAATAACTGGCATTACAGTCTATCTGAATAACTGATACCACTGTCTGTCTGAATAGCTGACATCACTATCTGAATAACTGACATCACTGTCTCATTAACTGACATCACCATCTATCTGAATAACTGACATCATTGTCTAAACAACTGACATCACTGTCTGAAT
>NC_034590.1:169366045-169389700 GCF_900095145.1 Mus pahari
ATCACTGTCTCATTAACTGACATCACCATCTATCTGAATAACTGACATCACTATCTGAACAACTGACATCACTGTCTGAATAACTGACATCACTGTCTGAATAACTGACATCACTCTTTATTTGAATGACATCACTGCCTACCTGAACAGCTGACATCACCATCTACATGAAAAACTGACATCACTGTCTACTACTTTTCCTTCTTGATTGCTCCACCCATCCCAGCTTCTCTCGATGCTCTAATTTCCTACCTAAGGCCTCTTGACAGAGACTTTCATCATAAACTTGAGGATTCCCAGGTTTAGTCGTAGACTATTTCTTTTCCTACTCCCCATCCAGGAGGACAAATCCTGCCACACAAGTCAACACCAGCCTCTATAAAGCCCGTTTTAAACTCTCCCCATTTTGCCAACCTTGTCTCTGACATCTCACCTTATGTATTTTCATTCATTTACTCATTTAGCAAACAGTCATTAATTACCTTGACTGGCAATTATAACATTTTCCAAATGCTTTTCTTTTGGGCCCTTTAATCTCTCATCTAACCCAAGAAGTCCCTAATTGGCCTTGAGTCCTCTCCACACCCTCCTCACCTGGCCTCCTCTCCAGACCCTGCCGACCTGGCCTCCTCTCCAGACCCTGCCCACCTGGCCTCCTCTCCAGACCCTGCCCACCTGACCTCCTCTCCAGACCCTGCCCACCTGGCCTCCTCTCCAGACCCTGCCCACCTGGCCTCCTCTCCAGACCCTGCCCACCTGGCCTCCTCTCCAGACCCTGCCCACCTGGCCTCCTTTCTAGACCCTGCCACTTGGCCTCATTCTGAATCTCTCTCTAGGTCTTTAAAGGATATAACCTAGCACTTAGCACAGTGCTGGGAGCCCTGGGGTCTTGCCTTGAGTCCTTTGTCTCCAACTTCACCTCCTGCTTCAGGTTCTCTATTTCTTAGCCACCCATGATCTGAACATTTGCTCCCGTGTGATTACCCAGAAGCCCCTCTCTGGCTTCCTGGGCTCTGCTCATCCGTATTTTTGTTTCACTTGCTTTCCTGCTCACCAATGGGAAAGACAACTCTGATGCTAAGGTTCCCTCCAGACCCAGATATCGACTCTGTATGCAAAAATAATAAAAGGAGTCTCTGACAATTCCTGTCTCCAGGTTGAGTGGAGGAACTGACTTTGGAAGGGTGTGGACATGCTGAGGGTGGTGATGGTGGGAAACCCAGTCAGAGGCAGCAGAGACGCTGAGCTTGGCAAGTGTGTGGAGCAGTGGACAGAGAGAAGAAAGCAGAGGAAACTCATCCAGTTCTTTATTTATTTTCCCTAGAGCTACTGATTCTGGGAGAAACAAAATGCTTTACCCTGGCTTCTGCCACAGGAGAGAGATACAGGAAGAGAGAGGAGCAGACTGTATCCAGTTCATACATCCCTGAGGTGGAGGCCCAGAAGAACCCATGCTCAGCTCACCTGAGAGCCAACAGCAAGGGGTAATGGGTGTTGAAGGAGATCCTGCCCGTTTTCAAGGTCTGGGTCACACAGACAAGAACAAGTGGGAGAGACAGCTCTCCCAGGTGGGGCGTGTTAAAACCCAACGTTTGGCACTTTGAACGCACTGCTAAAGACACTCATGTACTCATGTGAAATGAACGCTGTTCAAATGGACTGGAAAATGTTTCACTCATGTTCTCTCGTATTCCGGAACCTTTCTTTCCATGGTTCAAAAGTTTGCATTGTCTAATTGCTGATTTCCATTTGTGAATGAATCAGTGTAAAATAAAATTAAGTGGCAAATCAATCTACCAAATTAATCTAGTTTTAGGCATTAATTATCCTCTCAGCCATCTTCTCTCGAACTTAACCACATGCCAAGACAAGTCCATGTCTAACGATGCTGAGTTCGGTTTTTAACACAGGAGCTTACACTCGGGAAGTAGAGGCTTGACTTCTAGGACCTGAGGTTTACCATACATCTTGTCAGGGTTTCCATTTCCGTGGAGACACCACGACCACAGCAGCTCTTATAAAGTCAAACGTTTAACTGGAGCTGGCTCACAGTATCAGAGGTTTTGTCCATTATCATCATGGTGGGAAGCATGGCAGTGCAGCTAGGAGACAGGAGTTTGGTGAAGCTTGAGGGTAGGAGACTCAAAGTCAGCCCCTGAGTGACACCTCCTAATAATAGTGCCACTTCCTATGGGCCAAGCATTCAAACACAGGAGTCTATGGGGGCCATATCTATTCAAACTACAACACTGTGCTAAAAAGGTCTCGTTCCAGGCAAACATCTCCCACTTTTTAAAACTTTTTGTTTGCTTGCTTACATATACAGATAGATTGAAGCTAGACAGACAGATAGACAGATAGATAGATAGATAGATAGATAGATAGATAGATAGATAGATAGATGATAGTGTTTTATCTGCATGGATGCCTGTAGGCCAGAAGAAGGTACCAGATTTCATTATAACTGCTATGAGTCACCATATGGTCGCTAGGAATTGAACTCAGTTCCTCTGGAAGAGCAGACACTGCTCTTAAGCTCAGCTTTTAAGCTCAGCCATTTCTCCAGCCCCCATCTCTCCTACCTTTTACAGGTGCTCAACCAGTGCTGGACTAAACAAGTCACTGGGGCAGACGTTTGCTCCATCACTTTATGGCACGTTTTCCCAACTGGGAAGTTAACAGCGTTACCCGTCCTTTATATGTAGGAGGATCACCCCGAGTGTGGCGAATGAAGCATTAACTGGGGCAGCTCAGAAATTGTGTGCACTGTTCTTGTAGAGCTGTTCCAAGGGACAGGTGCCTTTTTGGTTCTGTTACCAACTCCACTTGTTTCTAAGACCTAATTATAGGATCCTGAGCCCATGGGAGAAGAGCCACTTGGTGACCTCATCAAGCTACTGTTTTGAAGATGTGCAGACCTACAGCTGGGCACCTGGAGGAGGAAGAAGAGGTACACTTCCAGGAATCCATGAGAGTTTCAGAGATAGCGGTCTTTAAGCCCCCGACTCCTTCCTTTAAAAAATGCTTTTATATTTATTCATTTATTTTATTTTATTCTTATGTGTATGAGTGTTTGGCCTGCAATGTATGGATATGTGCTACATGCATACCTGGTTCCAAGGAGATCTGAAAGGGGGTCACATCACATTCACATGGATCTGTTGTTATGGCTGGTTGTGAGCCCCCTGTGGGTACTCAGAACTGAACTTGGGTCTTCTGTAAGGGCAACAAGTACTCTTAACAGCTAAGCCATCTCTCTAACCCCAGATGATCTCTCTTGAGAGAGTTTTACTGTGTATCCCTGGCTTGCCTGGGATCTATAGAGATCAGGCTGGCCTCAAACTCAGGGAGACCTGTCTGCCTCTACCTTCCGAGTGCTGAGATTAAAGGCAGGCTCCACATACCCAGCCTCCTCATCCTTTCCGTATTCAACGTTACCAGAACAGTGAGAAGGAAGCAGATAACCATGACCAGCAGAGCAGCATTACTGAAGACACTCTCTCTGTAGAGGGCCATGTTGCCAAGCAAAAGGGAACCAGGGACACATTCCAAGGGGGACAGCTGGCCCTGGAGGAGGCTCCCCAAAACCCAGCCCTCTGAGGCACAACACCTTAGTGACTACTCACACATCCAGTGTTGTATTGTTTCTGCTGCGTGTACAGAATGATCGCCGCAGCCCTAGCCACTCAGCAAGGACAGCAGAGTACCGAAAGCCGCAAGACAGGCGGCCTGCTCCGCAGCCTCCGGCTCCCTCTTCGGTTGGCACTGGAAGAGGAATGAGGACGAAACCATCTCTGATTCTTCGACGCAAGCTGCAGCAGCACAACCAAGAGGAGATTCTCTTGGCAATGAGAACAGCCAAGCACCCGAGTGACTAATTAGAGCAATCGAAGCAAATCTCTGCTATCCTGAGTCAGAACTGGAGAGCGGAGCTTACTCTGAACGCTGCAGTGTTGGGGGGGGGGGGAGCGGGCAGAGTATAAATTTTAATAATGTATATAACGTAATTTGCATCAGGAACGAAGGACATGCTTCCTTGAGGCCACGCTAGGTACTGCCAGCCTTCCAGACAGTGAGGCAAGCAAGGAGAGGGAAGCTGGCATGTGAGCTCTGGTGCTCCAGGGGAGTCGAGGTGCTCCGAGGGGAGGAGCACAGAGCCTTCAGATTTCATCACAGCCAACTGATAACACCTGAGTGCATGCTTTGCTGCAGAGACGCTTAGAGGCCTGAACAGTCGATCTCGCTCCTTCCCAACCACCCCAAGAGGGAAGACGCCTGTCAGACTCACTGAAGAAGAAAGGGAGGGAAGGAAAACAAAAGCAGAGGCAAACCGCAGACCTCAGGTCGCTCTGCTTCCTACGTGTTTGAAGGCACAAGGCAGAAGAGAGGCGGGGTTCATACAGACCCACCGTGGGACCCTCCGGATGGAAACCTCAAGGCCACAGTAAGCAAACATTACTTGCAGGGAAGTTTTAATCAGCTTGGGCAGCTCTTTGATAGGCAAGGATGTTAAGCTAGGAAGGGCTCTCTGGAAAGTCTAAACATGCACAGGGGGTAATATGGAACATGTGGCGTCTCCTCCCACCACCCTTCCTGTTTCGGGTGTTCACAGGGGCCCCTTCAGTCACCACAGCAGATCCAGGGTTGGTCTTGGAGGGACTAGAGGAGTGATTAATTGTAGCAGGGAGCCCACAGAACCCCAGGCTCTAGCCATTACCAACTGCTGCCCTGGGGAAGTATATGAAGGCTTCCTCAAGATGGGTTGAGAAGAAATGAAATAAAAGGCATAAAATTAAAGGCAAGATTAATAAAATCAGCTGAAAGCAAACACTGGTAGCCAACTCAGTGGCTCAAATTACATTTGCCACATCGGAAAGGGAGTGGTAATCACAAATAATAAGCCCAGGCTCTGCAAAGACATTATGGGTTAACTAACCTAACAAGGGGTAATACCAGGGAAGTCCCTGAGTCCCCTTCCCAGGAAAGATTCACAACAGGGTTGCAAAATCCATCAATCACATTGAGATAAATTTCCCTTGCTAGGCTCCCTGATAAGCCTAGCTCTGACTCTCAAAGTCTCTGAGCTCTACCCAGGGTAGCAGAGACTGTAGTACAAATGCCACCTCCAGATGTCACTAAATCTACAGGGCTTCCACCCCACTGTGTGTGGAACCCACTGTGTGTGGCTTCTGTCCCCACCACTCTGGCCTTGGTAGGGTTGGGACACTTGGGGTTAGGCAAGGACTATCCTGTCTTGAGTCCACTTCCATTTCTGCCCTATCGGCTGAGTCTATGCCTGGCTAAGGGAGTGTCTCTCAGTTTCTTGAACTTGATCTTGTGTGGGGTTAAGTCTGAGTCTCCAGACAGCAGCCAGTCCATTGGATTATCTACAGGTTCCTCCGGCTGCTTCCCCAGAGACCTTCAAGTCTTCAAATTCCCAGTTCTCATCCTTAGCTGAGCAGGAGCCCTTGCCATATAACACATTTTACAAAAGCACAGGAATTCTTTCTGTCTTTAGCAGCACATGGCAGTGTGTGCGTGGGAGTTGAAGGGGGATGAATATAAGCTCACCACTCATGGTAGACTTCTGGGGTGTGTGAGTGTGTCGCAGACTTTCCCTGGAAGCCATGTGCAATATAAACCTTTGAAGAGAGGGGTTCACTCCCTTGACCAGCCACTATTCAATGGAGATGCTGATCCCCTTGGGATGTGTTGACATCCCTTCCTACTCAGAGCCCAGCCTTCTGTCTTCAAACCCAGTACTGAGTGGGTTGATGTCTTAGGGAGAAAGTGCCTGGTTTTAAGCCAAAGAAGATGCTAGAAATCAAGTCCTGTTCACACACAGGGGTAATTGTTATGTTCAACAGGAACAGGATTCTTCAGAATTTCTGAGCCTTCCCAACCCTTCATGCAAGACCAAGCTTCCATCACTATCCCATCCTGCCTTCAGCTGTGTCTGCTTCTCCCCCCTCCCCACCCCAGGGGGAGAGTTACCTGGTTTGCTGTGGCTTTCCTCAACTCAGGACACTGTATCCTGTATCGCATCCCTCTCTCCCAAGATGACTCTGGGGACCAGTGGCTGGGACACAAAGCAACTCCTCTCTGCCACAGACTGTCCCTTGTCAAGCTTCATTCAAGTTCCTCCCAGAACAACAGATCACTTCTTTCAACAGAGCAAACAAACAGCCACATGCAGGTGTGTGGCCGTTATCCTCAGAGAATCTCTACCAAGAGGGTTTCAGTGTGAGCCTCGGAACCCACGTACAAAGGACAAGCCTGGCGGAGTACACCTGTAATCCCAGGACACAAGAGGAGAGACAGACAGATCCCAGGGCTTTGCTGGCCAGCCAGCCCCACTCAATCTGTGAGTTCCCTGTAAAGTGAAAAACCCTGTCTCAAGAAACAAAGTGGACAGTGGTGAGAAACAACATCGGACGCCTATGGCCTCAGTGCACATACGCAAGAGCATTTATGTGCATCCCACAATATCAGAGGCTGGCCTATAGCCTCAGTGCACATGCATGAGTGTGTTTGTGTGCACCCCAACTCTCCCACACCCCACATATACACAGAAATAAAGAATGGATGTAAGAAAGAGGTGAGGGAAAAGGGTTATCTTCAGCATAGGACAGTTACGCACACAAAGACTTTCGCTCTTCCTTTGGTCACTAGTCCTTTAAAGACAGAATGGGGTCCCATGCACCAGAATAAGACTCATTGCTAATGTGAACTAGGACATCGGGCTTTGTTTTCTCTTCATCCCTACTCTTTAGAAATGGATAATCCATTATTATCAAACAACTAGGTGCCTGGTCACAGTTCACCCATCTGTCCACCTACCACACACCTATGAAGTCAGAGGCATTGAAGCCCCCTCCCCCCCCCGTGCCCAACCCGGAAGGGCAAAGTGCTCGTGGTACAGATGTGATGTCTTCAGTTCAAGATTCAGCCTGCTCTTCTGAAAGAACCAAGCATCGGTGTGCAGAGCTAATCTCTGCTTGCCGGCACCTCCTCTGTTTCTAGCAGTGACTGAATTCAGCTTGAAGTTCTGGGAGGAGGTACATCACACTGTCAACAGTGTGGCTGGAGGGCTAAGATAGGAAGGGGCTAGTGCAAGCCCCCTTTCTCCCAACCTCCTTCTCTTTCCACAGACAATGTGTTCATGGACTCCTTCAAAGGTTTAAAAGAAACCAATAAATGGTCAAAATGAGAGAGGAAACAAATGTTTTCTACAATATCACACACACACACACACACACACACACACACACACACACACACACACACACAGAGTCTGGACATAGCTGATACCCACTGTCTGGTCTCTTCCATTTTTCTGTACCTGCAGATCAAGAGCCTGTGCTCTTGACAAGCTCTTTTGCAGGCCTGGCAGCCCCTGGGAACCTGACTGGACACACAGCTACCTCACCTCACCTGGGTGTGCCTCTCATCTTAAGAGGACGTTCCCCTTCTGCCTCAAGCATTCCCCATCCCCAGGGTGAGAGCAGAACACCCCGTGAAAGCTGCTACAGATGCAGAGGTCAAACTTTTACTGATCCACTCAGGAGACCTGGAGGCCTTGCTGGAACAGCACAGAAACCTGCAGCCTGGCAGCTAGAGTCACATTAACCACCTGCTGACAGCACCCTCACCTGCAGATGTAATTTGTCTTGCAGGAGTCTTGCAGATTCAGGCAGTTCGGCCTCTCTCGTTCTTCATAGGAGCACACAGGAACGATAGTCTGTCGCCGCCGCTCGGTGCAGGCGATGTCCCGGCAGGAGCAGAAGAGCATCCCATAGCTGTGCTTGGCCGGAACTTTGTCGAAGAACTGCCTGAGGGCCTTGTGGCACTTGCGGCGGTTGCAGACTTCGTTGGACATGCTGGTGGTGCAGGGGGTTATGTAGGCGGACCTGTACTTCTTGCAGGTGTCATCCAGGTTGCAGGCCTTGGCCGCATCAAGGCAGTTGTTCCCTTTGGAAATGTGTTCCACTGCAAGGCAGAGAGAGAGCAATGATCACAGTGCACATGCGTTTACATGCACCCCACAATATCAGAGGCCTTGCTGTTCACCTGGCCACATGCGCTCTAGAATTCAGGGAGTTTCAAAGCTCATAACACAATGGTCCACAACAAAGTTAGTGTGCAAAGGGGAAGAGCCTACAGTAGTCCCTAGATGTCTACGTACAGCCATGGACCCAGGCCATGGGAACTCGGGCACTTGCCCAACTACCAGTAAACAAGGCAACTGGAGAACTGTTTTCAGCTCCTGCTTGGTAAACGGAAATCAGGATCAAAGAAAACAGTAACAAATTACATACTTGTTCATGATACAGTATATAAAATGATATGGTGAATGTGAGTATAATTGCCATGCAATCCTCCAGGAATATAATTATGTAATAAATGCGTATAGAACATGCTAATTACTATATGATTACAGAGTAATTACATGGTTATTTGAGCCCAGAAGACAAAATATTATGCCAGCCTCTCTAAGCAGGGAGAAGCAACTCCAGAGAACCCACATCTAAGTTTCAGCTCCCAGGCCATTGGAAGAAAACCAGAATAAAGCACATAAAAATTTGCAAACCTCAATTACCACTTAACTCACCACATGCAAAATGTCGGCTCTGTGAACCCTGGCTAGGAGAACTCAGCTAGGATTTTGGATAGGATTTCCCTGGGCTTATATTTCACCAGCTTTAGAACACCACTGAGCATATGCTGCCTTCTGCTCAAGCTCTCTATGCCCACGCTCTCTGGAAAACCAGTGCTGTCCACTGTGGGCTGCTCTGGTATGGTCTGGGTGAGGGCTTCCAGGAGGCAGATTCCACTAGGCGGCTGCTGCCTGGGCCAATTGCAATGGAGATGTTTCAAATAAATGTAAACAGACAAGGGGAATTAAGAATTAAGCTCAGGATCCACAGTTTAGTTTCTTTGTTGCAACTAACACCCTAACAAAAAGACAATACAGGGGAAGGGTTCATTTGACTTACTGTGTTCCAAAGCACAGCCTGTCATGGAGGAGAAGCCAGGACTAGGTCTGAAAGAGCTTCCCTACATCACATCCACATCCAAGAGCAGAAAGAAATGAATGCTGACTGCTTACTAGTTTTCTTCAGCCTACAGTCACTGTTCCCACTCCTCCACCTAGGGAGTAGTGTCACTCACAGTGGGCTGGGTCCTCTTCCAGTTAATTCCTTCAATTAACAATCTAGATAATGTCCCAGGGACATGCCCACAGAGCGACTTGATAAATATCATTATTCAACTAAGACTCTTCTCCAGAGAGTCTAGGTTGTGGCTACTTGACATTTCGAAGTAACAGTTGCAACTGTTACAAAGGGGTTTCTCTAAAGAAAGTGAAGCGAAGGAGCCTTTCAGAGCTCACTCTCTGAGAAGGCGGCCCACAGCACCTGACTGGCAGTTATGCCCCTGATCCAGAGCAAGTTCACACTACAGATTAGACTCCCCAGCAAGTCTTCTCTGGCTTGGCGCTTCTCTGTTCTCTTTCTTTCTTTCTTTCTCAGCATGTTCCCCCACTTGACGGCAGGCACTTGAGAAATAATAAGAGGCTGGAGAACTGACAAGAAAGGAAAGAGTCCAGGTGGGCTAAGTGGAGCTGAAAGATAGAGCAACAGGTATGTAAGGGTAAAGGGAATATTACTCTGCCTTTAAAAAGGAAGGAAGGCTTGCAACCTACGATATGGAAGAAACTTGAGGACATTAGGCTAAGTGAAATGTGTCACTATCTGAAGGAAAAGCAAGAGTGACTCCACTCACGGAAGGACAGTTAATACTGCAACTTACAGACACAGAAGGTTCTGGGCTGAGGGGAGGGGATGGAGCTAGTTACTTTCCAATAGGAACAAAATTCCAGCATCAGGTTGAGAGATCTTCCAAACAAGAATCTGTCTAAAGTTACGGATCCTATGTTGAGTCTTACATTTTGGTGAGGGAGGGGAGGGCTGAGATGGCTCAGCAGGTAAAGGTGTTTGGTGCCCAGTCTTATGACTTGAGTTTCATCCCTGGGACCCACACGATACAAGGAAAGAGCAGGCTAACACAAGTTGCCCTCTGACCTCCACACCAAACCTCTCTCTCACCCTCCGCAAACACATACAAAATAAATCAAAACGTAGTAAGCAAGAGTAACTGAGGGTGTTGGAGGGAGGACTACATGTTAGATATTATTATCATAACCTCAAAAATAGTTTTTACAACACAAAAACCTAAAGGACACAGAAAGCAACTCCAGAATTTCAAGGAGTTTTTCTAAGGGAAAGAAACAGTCTTTAAAAACAAACCAAACCAAAACGAAACAAAACGAAACAAATAATGGTTTTAAGAAAATATTCCAAATGTGAAACTACATTACAGCCTGGCACTACAAGTTGTGAGCTTCTGCTCCCAGGTCCACCTTTCTGCCTGTGGTTTCTGAGACCTGCAGGTTCAATGTGGAGGTCACTAAGCAGTACCCCCCCCCCAGCCTTTCAGGGTGAGCAGTGTGGCTTTTCCAGAGTTCTGTCACTTCATCAAGCACCCCCGATACTCTGTCCACCTTGTTCTTCATATGTCTGTTTCTCTGCTCCACTCTCAGAATCCAGGCATGGCTTTATGCACTCCAGGCTGGCCTTGACCTGCTTTTGTGGCCAAGGACCACCTTGAACTTCTAATCCCATTGCCTGTACGTCTGGAGTGCTGAGATCACTAGTGTGTCGTACAAAGTTTGTATGGTGCTGAGGGATAGTACTTAGGCTTCATGCACGACAGAGAGATGATACCTGAGCCCTGGAGATGGCTAATGCTGGGCCGTTGGACCCAAGGATGGTGGTTTGCATGTCTATAGTCCTCTGGGTTTATCCCCTGTGATATGATCATTGCTTTATGATAACTGAAAATTAATAAACTCTTATTCCACATCTCCTGGGGTAGGCCCTTGAGGAGAGATGATGGTACCTTTGTGTGTGCACTGATGTCTAATGAAAGGTATTTTCTGAAATCTACATAAAACAAAAAACGGCTGTGTGATACAGAGGTGGTTTGCATGTAAGGAATGTAGCTAGTGATGCATGACCCAGCAGTGCATGTAACCCCACATAGGGAACAGAGGCAGAGAAGACGTCACTGCATGAACCAGGTATCACAGGCTCGCCAAACGAAAATGAGCCCATCGACTGCCAGGTCCGTTCCAGGATAAGACTTCTCTTAGTTCCAGCAAAGCAATGCCATTCTCTACATTAAACTAATGTTATTCATTTGTTTCCTGCTGAGTTCCAAGTTTGACCTTTCACCGTTCATTTGTGCTGTTTTTATAATTGTGTGTAAACAAGCAAGGGCTCTTTCTGTTTACAAATCTAAGATAACACTATAATACAAGTAATAAGTCAACCCATGACACACATGGGATTTCTTTTTCTCTGAAGTAATGCATACAGCGACACATGGCTTAAGAGACACTTGGCTGATGTGTGCTTTTGTGTTCCCGAATGTTGTATATATACATAAATTATATAAGTGATTAATTTTTTTCTTCTTTGTGTGTGAGTGTACATGCAGTACATGTTTATGTGTGTGCACAGATGTCTGCGTGTACATGGGGAAGTGTGAGGGCAATGTCTTCACACTCTGCATCTTAGTTTATCTGAACTCAGCTCCCCATCCTAATGCAGCAAATGCTTTGCAGTCTGGGCCATTGCCTCAGCTCAATTTCCCCCTTTTTCGTATGTGTGTGTGTGTGTGTGTGTGTGTGTGTGTGTGNGNGAGAGAGAGAGAGAGAGAGAGAGAGAGACTATTCTAAAGGAAAAGCTTTGTATAAAGTAAAAACTGTAAAGCACTTTATGTCTGAACCAACTGCTCAAGGCTAATTTAGTTTGGCCACAGGCACAACTCTGCCTCCCTTAAAGTATGCCGATTCTGTTTCTGCCATACGTAAGCCTGGCCAGTCCATCATCTCCTTTCTGCTCTCTATAGCCTGTGACAAATTCCAAAGTGTACAACCTGGCATAGTTGGAGGGGCAAAAACAATTTATTTCCACCTCGCAGGTCATGTGACTTCTGTCCCATTTCTTACCCTTATGAACCAAAACACTTCCACTACATTTCTCATCTCCTTGAGACCAGCAAAATCAAAACATAAGAACCCAACTGAGGGAAAACCAGACAAGCATCAGACTCCCACTCCTTACAAACACAGATGTAAAAATCTCCCCCCAAATATGAGTACTTGTTTAGCAATATGTTAGGAAGGTAACACAACATTTCCCCAAGGATCCAAGATAAGTTTGAAGCTTAAAAATCAACGTGTTCCACAGTAACAGAATTCAAGATGAGAAAACAAAACAAAACAAAACAATATTTTAGTAGGCAAAACCAAAATACATTTGGTGAATTTCAACCCTCACTCAAAACACATGCTCAGCAAACTAAGAATAGAGAACGATTTCTTCAGTTTGAAAAAGAGTAGCTATGACACACAGATAAAATCATATCTCATAGTTAAATAATGTCTCCACCTAAGATCAGGACAAAGAACCATGCAGACTCAGTACTGTAGTAAAGGTCTTCCCTTTTGTAATAAAGCAACAGAAATAAATAGAAAGCACTACACATAAACACACGCACACATGAGCACACGTACACACACATATACACACATGCACACCGAAACATGTCTGTTTGCAAATGACTTCAAAAATCCCAAAAAATATATGAAACCACTAGAATAACTAAATTTACCTGTCAAAGATATAATCAATACAAAAGCACCTTCTTGAGTTCACAGGTTTATTCTGTGTTATCAATGACCTGGAGTTCAGTGAGTACTCCATAGGCACATGGGTAGGGGCACCCACTGGGGCATGGGCAATCTCCCAGTGGCCACATCCCTACCCGAGGGTGATTCTGCCTCCCTGGGCAGCCACCCCGCCCTCCCCAGTCCTCCCAGTGGCCACATCCCTACCCAAGGGTGATTCTGCCCCCCTGGGCAGCCACCCCTCCCTCCTCAGTCCATGTGTAATGTTGAGTGGCTTGGTCTTGAGCAGGTCACAGTCACTGATATAGTTGTACTGATACAACAACCAAGTCACATGCAGATTCAACGTCCCCCACCATAAGTTAAACTTTCAGATGACAAACTAGTATTTGTAAGGTATAAGGTAAAGATCCAATATGTGCTTGACATTGTGGAATGACTAAACAAATCTAATTAACACACTCATCCCTTTTATATAATAGCTGCAAACCACTGGGGCAACTTGAAGTGCAACTCCACTTACAATAGTACCAGACAACCTAGATAACAAATAACAAAATAATAACAACACAAAAATATAATAAATGAAAACACATGCAACATCTAGATACTGAAAAGTTAAAAACCACCGGTGATAAAAAATTAAAGAGAATTAGGAATGGAATATATACCATGTTCATGGACCAGGAGACCCAACGTAAATAGCGTCAGTTACCTCTAAACCTTAAGGCTTTAGAATTGGCATTCACATTCTAAAATTTACATGGCAACATAAATAATGCAGAGGATGAAGCTGATATGCTCAAGTGTAAAGCTACAGACATGAAGTCAGTGTGGTCCAGCACAGGCATAAATGGCCTGGACAGTGGAGCAGAGCAGGGCTCAGCAAGGTGTCCACACCAGGCACCCGCAGGTATATGCGTTCTGAAAGCAAATACTAAAGAAACCCAATGGGGGTAAGGAAGAAAATCTTTTCACAACAAACAGCACCAGAATAAAAACAAAAAAATCCCAGATTCTCACCCCCCTCCTGACAGCATGCATAAAGTTATTATAGGATAGACTTAAATATAAAGACTAAAATCATGAATTTGTTAGAAAATAAAATAATCTAGGTAGTCAATAAATATTATAGGACCATGGAATAGAATAACATCAAAACAAATTCTCTTAAGAGTTCACAGAAATTAAAAACTTAGTTCTTGATGCAAGAACACTGATAGAGAAATGTACACAGAAGCCCTGCAGGTCAAATAGTCTCAAATACCTATCAGAAAAACTACCACCATCTGAAAATAGGAAGAATGCTTAAAACGTTTTAAAAGTAAAAAGAAAGCACCCTTTTCAAAACACACCAAATGTTTTAACATATAAGTCACAAAGATAAATGTGTAAATGCCCAATAATCACATGTTAAGTATTTAACATTGTTAGTTACCCAAAAATAAAAAATAAAAAAAAATAAAGCTACAATGGACACAGCAGCTATAATGGTTAAAATAAAGACCAGCAACTTCAAATGCAGAGCAAGTATGGAGCCTCTCCTTTGCTGACTGGGAACTGCAAGCCCAACCGCATTGGGGAAAATGTAGGCAGTGTTTTATAAAAACCACACAGACAGCTGGGCAGTGGTAGTGCAAGCATTTAATTCCAGCACTTGGGAGGCAGAGGCAGGCCTATATCTCTGTGAGTTCAAGGCCAGTCTGGTCTACAAAGTGAGTTCCAGGCCAGCTGGGGCTGTTACACAGAAAAACCCTGTCTCAACAAAACAAAACAACAAGCCACACTTACATTCTACTCAATGATCACCATAATGTCAATCAGACATAAGATCTAAGTGAAAACCTATGACCACCAACAAGGTAGCTTCGCTGAGGGCAGAACACAGGATTGGGGGGATGGAGGTCGAACGAGCCCAGAAGCACCCCCGAAACCAACTCTCCCAGTATCTGAAGATCCTACGCAAGAGGACCAGGACATCTGTGATGCTTACTGATGGGGCACCACAGACTTGTCTAGGAAGATACACCCATGCAGTCTCAACAATATGGCTGCCCAAACAGGCCCGCACAGTGACAAGGACAGCCCCACAAGGCCCACCCCAAGAGTAAACGTTATGTGTGGCTAATGGCTGCTGAGAGAGGGGAGATCTGTTTTCTCCAGGAACTAGCTCCTCTATGGCCTGTCTAACCCTAAGTGGTCAAGCCTTGACACACGTATGAACCGTGTACTGCTATATAAACTCAGTGGGTTGTGTGCGTTTGTGTGTGTGCATGTTTGTGTGTGTGTATACAGCACATGTATGTCTGTAACAATAATAACCAGGAAAGAGGTAATGTACTTGGAAAGGAAGACTTGCTGAGTGCCAGAAAGTGATGTTAGTTCTCATGTATGAAGTTCTCAAACTATGACCCGCAGATAATGTCCTGACACTATCCCCCAGACTGCAAACGACTCATACATTCATTGACAGGAACACAACCTAACAGGCAGACAATGACGAACCATCAAGGAGTAAGAAACAAGGGTCCGCTCTCGATATACGCAACGGCATGTTTCACACAACACGGCTGAGAGAAAATGAGGGCACACTCGGCCTTCTGACAGTGTGACAACTTAGGCCCAGGCACACCTGGCCCTCTGAGACTGTGACATGAAGATGTGTCATCTACAACGTCCACACTTGAGAACTGCATAATTGAGTTACACCAAAAAAAAAAAAAAAAAATCACAGTCACATTTTGAGAAAATTAAGTTTTGTATTGGGCTGTAGACATATACCTCTCCTCTGGGACACATGGCCCACTATCGCTGGTTACACTGCCCTGTTGTGGGTAGAGAAAACATACGCTCTGTGTAATTCTCTAGAAAGGAAGTTTTAAAAACAGGCACATGGGAGTGTACAGGAATAAGTCATTCCTAGAGATGGGCACGGGGATGCTGGGGGGAGCTGGAGAGAAGTTTCTAGATCCCTGGCATATTCTGTACCCTGATACACGACCTAGTCATAAGGTTTGGGTCATGTTCGGAAGTGTGGCACAGACCCCACCCCCACCTGCAAAGGAACTAACCGGAAGTTGAGCACTGGCTAAGGATATGTGTGCTGAAGTATTGAAAGAACAGAAACTGACTGATACATCTTACAAACTTGGGCTGATAAATGCTCACAGAACAACCACCCTCGAACGTCGAGGTCAGCCTCTAAATGTTGGAGGTGTGTTAGCTATTAAAGTGCCTCCACTTTTTTGGCAGCCTTGCACATGTTCATGATAGAATATTTCAAACAATAACTCTGCCATGTCTCCCGTTTAAACAGATCTGCTTAAGCACATGACAGCTCTCAGCCCCTTTTCCTATGGGTCCCTCACAAACCCCGCCTCCACTATCTCCGAAATCCTGGTGCTACAGAACTTTCTGTGACGAAGATTATAATAAACGCTTGCGAAATCACAGAGCATGTAAGGGGGTGCTACACTGTGTTCTGAAGGAATACTGAACCTCTATATTGTGAAATGATCTCCCTCTACCAACCAACCAACCAACCAATCAGCCACTTCCGTGACTGGCAGGCAGGGGAAGAGGACAGGAGATGGCCGATACTACTGCAGGCTCATCAGCTCTCCATCCACTGAAGCCTTCATGGAGGGGCAGGGACACCTTTAAGCCTTAGACTCTGGGCTCTTTGCCACTCTTTGCCCTGTCGCTGGTGTGGGAAGGCTTTGGCCAGCTCTACTGTGACTTTCAGCACCATCCTTACCACGACCCATTTTCGAGCTCAGCATTATGGTCCGGCTTTCCCTTCCACCTCTCGTCTCTCCTTCCTTCTTCTGTTCTTCATTCTTTAACTTGGTAGAGTGTCTGGGGTGCAGGCTGAACAGAAATGTTCTCAGAATGATTTACTAGAAATCCTTCCCCGCCCCAGGGGAGCAGGGCATAGGCCAGGAGGATGTGCTCCTCTGCAGCTTGGGCCCCCACATTGTGTTGTAGAGGATGCCATTTAACCAGCTTTTACTCATAAGAAGCACGGCCATGTCAGTACTGTGCAAGTTACAGATTGCTTCCTTAGTCACACTTTAAGCCCCTCCAGTGGGTCTGCATCTGACTGGGAGCTCTTCTCCAATTTCTCAAGCGTGAGATGGATGACATTCATCAAAACGGGGAGAAGCAGAGATCAAAGTGAAGAGTCAGGTGCTGCCTATGAGTAATGGATTGGGAGTCAGAATGTCTGTCTGTCTGTCTGTCTGTCATCTATCTGTCATTTCTTCCTATCATGTCTATCTGTCGTTATCTGTCACCTGTCATTTCTTTCTATGTCTCTATCATCTGTCTCTGTCTTCCATCTATCTCTAACTAGCTGTCTGTCTGTCTGTCACCTATCTATCTATCGATCTATCTATCTATCTATCTATCTATCGATCTATCTATCTATCTATCGATCTATCTATCGATCTATCTATCTATCGATCTTCATCTGTCTGTCTACCTGCCTGTAATCTATCTCTCTATCATCTATCTATTATCTATCTCTATCTTTCATATACCTACCTATCACCTATCATCTATCTATCTGTCATATCTATCTCTCTATCTATCATCTATCAGTCACCCATCATATATATATCTGACATCTCTGTATGTCTGTCTTTCATCTATCTCTAACTAGCTGTCTGTCTGTCTACCTATCTATTATCATCTATCCCTATCTACTTATTACCTATCATCTATCTATCCATCTATCTATCATCTACCTACCTGCTTTTTTAATAAGCCTGTAAAACCCAGGTTGTCCTTGAACCCAATGTAATCCTCCTGAGCTAACTGCCCAAGTGTCTTGATTATAGGCATGGGCTATCAGGCTTGGGTAGCTTTTGGTTTTCAATGTGGTCCAACCATATGTGCATCAATGTAAAGGTCAGTTTCACCCCCCGTGCACCTCGCTTTTCCCGGTTTTAAGACAAGGTAATGAAGTCCCAGATAGATGACAGATAGATAACAGGCAGGTAGACAGACAGAATTCTCACACCCTCCGCTTTGCTGTGCAATATACCTTGCTCTTTAGAATCATAACTTTAAATATTAAGAACGATGATCAAGGGCAGAATGAATCCACAGGCAGAGAGAGGTTCTATTCTCTCAAAGGCATAGGCCACTCTGTTGATTCAGGAAGTGCATGGACCCAAAGTCAGCCCTGACCTGCACAAAGTCAAACCTAGAGGTCTGTCCCACCCAGGCAGACGTGTTATATCAGAGATGCCCCGTGGGCTGAGAGAAGCATTGGAATTCAAACATCTCTGAAGCAAGAAACTTTTCCCAAATAATAATCCCCTCACTGTCCCAAATCAAAGAGGCTACCACTGCCACCGGTCGGCATTACACTCAGAAAAATGCCACCACTATTGGTCAACATCAGCACCCGCTAGTCCACTGGTGTTACTCACGATGAAGCCACGATGACGGCAAGAGATCTATTTCTGCAGATTGTGAGGAGGAACCACGCAGTAAGTGCATTAAAATCTGCATGGGTTGCATGAAATAAGACGAAGCACACAGAAGGTTCACGAGGCACGGTGGGAAAGTGCTGTTTACCAAGGCTTGCCAACTTCCTGCTGTCTTTCCACCTTTCTTTGTAGGGCTGCAGAACAGAGCCTGTGCTGGTTCCTTCTTCTTTCTGACTTGATTAATTGCCATGTTAACACAACCACTACTCTTCTCCAATAGTCTCCCTCTAATGTATTAGCCCAGCAAATGAAAAACGAGCACCAGGCGCCAAGCTCTTCCCAGGGGTAGGCAAGCCTTTCTGGAAGCTCACATCGACTGTCATCTGATATCTGAGAGGATCAGGTGGCAAAATCTGATCACATGGGTTGTGACCCTTGTAATTGATCCTTCATGGGTTTGGCCTTTTCCAGCTGAGGTGCAAAAAATTACATTTAAGATCCATGCGCAGGCTGTTTGGAGCCTCTTTTTTTCCTATCTACACACGTTTCAGACCTATTGTATTACACGGTGTGCATTTCCTGCTGGGCCCCCTTTTTGACATTCTACACAACCACTCGAAGCCCAGTGCCGCATCTAAGCTCTCTGGGGCTGTGAACAGGGAAAGCATTCTGAACACTTACAGATTTGTAAATAATTCTTCTACCTGGTATAGACAGTTTCCAGTGTTAACCACAAGTCAAAGGCGGTCTCTATCCTTTAGACTGCCATTTCCTAACATGCATGCAGTCACCTGCCTTCATCCCACCCTTCCCCAACTGTGTCCATACCTTAAAAAATTAGATGTCTCTTGTAAGTGGTGTGCTAGTCCCAGGCTCGCTGCTATAGTGATTAAGAGTGCTGCCTCAGCAAATGGGATCATTACATTTTTAATTAACCTTTCCAACCTCCCCCACCTTTTTCTTTTGTTATAATCCAGCTCCCTGAAATTTTCTATTTGTTTATGTTCAACTAGGTTTGAAACAAAGGCACAGCAAATGATCCCAGGTGAAGCAGGAGTCCGCACTGCAGGGGACCTACCTGGGAAGGCCTGGTACCTCCTGTGTGTCAGACACGGGGACAGGCCCTTTATAACTGTGGCTGGGTTCCCACCTAATTTTTATTTTGGCAGCTTAGCATTATTTAATGGCCCCAGCTACCAGGGAACTGGCTTTTTAAAATCTCTTTCAACCTAATTATAATTACAGTGTATAAATCATGGAATGATCAATTATAAAAATCCTGGGTTCATAAATATTTAACTTAGCATTTAAATCCACACTGCAGGAGTGCATGAGATTTTGGAGGCCATCTCTCTGCAAACAACTGCTTTATTACAACTCCGCTGCCAACAACTGCAAATGGCACCAAGTTTGTCTTGTAGCCCACTCCAGCACATATCTGGGCATAATGCCTCTCTGAGTGCTAAGATACCATGGTTAATCTTCTTTAAAAAAAAAACCAACAAAAAACAAACAAACAAACAAACAAGCAAAATATGCACACACCTCCCATTAAAAAGATTTTTTTTTTATTCCTATCACCATCCCTAAATTCCTCAAGTTAGGAGGCATGATTATAATATTTGACATAAAAAACACTCATTAAAATATACTCTATCCAACAAATGATTGATTCCAAGATAATTGAGGTCAGAATTGTTTGCAAATGTCTTGTGACGTGTGCAAATGTTGAGGCAGAGAGGAAACGATCTTCTAGGCAGACTCCAGCAAAACAGCTAAACATTTTTCAGCAAAAATCATAAAAGCATAATTGGATTTCAATTTAGAAATAGCGGGCCTAAGACAGGCCATTTTTAATAATCTAATTATGTGCTCAGGGCCTACCCCAGAACTCAGCCATGGCTACAGAACTATTAATTGCATTCAATCCTGCTGCATCTTCAACCATGAAATTTGCTATTACATGTAGGGCTGGTTTTCAGTTATGGGCCTCTCTTCTCCAACCTCAGACACTCTTATGCCATCCAAATGTGCCTGCTCTTCTCATTTTCCCAAAGCAAAATCTCTTAATGACTTCTCTGGACCAGAAAAGTAGCTCAGACTTGTGGTCTTTCCACAAACATCATATAAAGCAAGGCCCTTAACTATTCCCCCTGTTTTTATGAAGGCACAGAGGACAGCCCTTGCTTTTCTCTGATTTTCATTAATTAAAGGTATTTAATTGCTAACAACTCATTAGCAGTAAAATTAATGAGTACTTCAGCTATCGGAAGGATCTGCATGATAAAATAAACCTAATTCATTTTATGGCGTATGAAAAGTGAATCCACTAATATTTAGCCTATGCAAGCCCCACTGGTATTTAGTGATTTCAATGGTAAAAGACAAAATACATCTTCAAAACAGGTGCTGTATCTCCTCAGGGAAGGCAGCAAATATGGGCCAGCAAACTAATCAAGTCTTCCCTCGCTTTCCACCAGCGCGGTACTGCCACCAAGAAGACCAATTAGAAGAATAGAAAATGGCTCAAAAAGATAATTTTCCAGGTTACTGTTAATAAAAAGCTGTCCGTAGGATAACATGCCTACGTTTTTAAGGTGGCTGTGATGCCGATGGACCACAGCAATGATCAGAATGGCGTGATAACCCTCAGTGTGCAGCAGTGGCACCCATACTTCTGCAGTAACCAACAGCTCTCTGACTGGACCTACGATCCATTCAACAGCAGGGAAATCACTCCCAGTCTTAGAAGCCCAGCCAACTGCCCTGCAGTGCTGAGCCTTAGAACAGAACCTACTCCTGGCACTTTATTAAACCAGCATAATTCCTAACTGCATCTGGATATTTATCTTTATACCCACAGATAGAAGTTTCTCTCACCATCAAAGAAACTTCTCTTTGTAACAGATGGAGACTATTATAGAAAACCACAATCAAATAAAATGCAGAGTTAGAGTAATCACGTGGTGCCCAGCCCCAGCTGATACATTTACAACAAAACCTCCTGCACCTAAAACAAAAGGAACATCACTGGAAAGAAGACTGAAAGATTGTAAGAGCAAAGGATCAGGCTACGTCTCCAAGAAATGATAGGGAAGCCACACCCATGATACCCCAATAATAATGGTTGCATAAATAAGACCTGAAATACAACACTAACAGACATGGAAGGAAGAAATACTACGGGGCGACAGCCGCTGACACAGAACTACAGGCAACTAAGGAATGCTCAGAGTGGGAGAAATACTCTGTCTTAGATATGAGCCCCCTAACTGGTTATTCTATACCAAGGGGCAGCCCTAAAATCATATGCACACAAGGAATACTAAGTGGACTGGGCAGATAAGCACGTTCATATGCACAGAGACACACAGACAGACACATACACAGAGATACACACTCAAATACACAGAGACACAGAAACCCACGCCCAACATACAGACACACACAGTGACACACAAACACATACCCAACATACAAATACATACAGACACACACACACAAACCCACAACATACACATACACACACCAACACACACACACACATACCAACACACACACACATACCTAACATATAGACACAGACACAGAAATACACACACACACACACACACACACACACACACACCCCTAACATAGACACAGACACACACACAGACCCAGACCCACGAATGAGGTTTAAAAGCCAAGTGTCATTTAGTAGTGAGTGTTGTACAAAGTAGGTTGTTGTAATGTAGACAATGCTCAACGGGAGAAAGGAAGGAATGGATCCTCTATGTTAGGGATTTTTGTTCCTGTGGGTGACTGATAAATAACTTCTGAGAACAATTACCCAATGAGGTGTTCTCACAATGGTTTTCTACCAGAAGGTCCCGGGGTAAGTGTTTCTAAGTATTAAGAAAAATAGGCCATGATTTCAAGAGCAGGCAAGGCAGGCTATACGGGAGGGATTAGAAGGAGGAAAAGAAAGACAGGAAAATGATGTGATTTTTAATTAAAACTATACAAAAGAATGTCTAATGCAAGGTATTATGGGAAGGTGAAATGTTACCTCAAGAAGGCTACCTGCTCTCTGGAGACTTTAGAAGCTCTCTCCTAGTAGTCTGAAAGGTGCTTTTCAAAAACCTCTGAGCAATCCTGAGCGTCTGCATCAGGAATGGTTTTTTTAAAAATTTTAATTATTTGAGTGTTTTTTTCTTTTTTCTGTGCACCACCTGCATGCAGTTCCTACAGCGGCCAGCAGAGGGCACCAGATTCCCTGGAACAAAAGTTAAAAAGGGTTGTGCGCTCCATCTGGGTGCTGGAAATTGAACCTGGGTCTGCTGAAGAGTAACCCACTGTTCTTGACTGCTGAGCTACCTCTGCAGCCCCAGTAGCCCCAGGGATGAGTCTTAAAAGACAAATGTCATTCAGCTAGGTGGTCATGTTGAACAAATGTTTCGGAGAAGAAAGGAAGGTAAGTGTCTTTTCTGTTCCTGTGAGTGACTGATAAATTACTTCTGACAGCCATTACGAAGGTGGCTACCTGGACCGGGTATGTCTGTTTGAATGTATGTTCTGTGAGCTCTTTATCCAGTCACAATGTTATGGGAAACTGAATACAACCAGAAGATGGGAAGGGATCCAAAGGTTGCTTGTACCCAAAAACTCTCAAAAGTTATCCTGGCCTCTGACAGACAAACAGAGAAGACAAAGTCTGCATTTTAAAGCCAAGGCATCCTCTGAAACGTGAAGAAGATGAGACTGAAGATCCTGTTAAGTAGCTGAGTGAATGCTGAGATAATGAATCCATAGTGATGTGGTGGTTGTCAGGGCCTCACAGTGTGGATTTCAGCAAAGATAAGCTAAATATCAAGCCTTTATTTTTAGTTAAAGAGCATAAAATTCAATGCCTTTCCTCCCACGAGCCTATTTACATACCTGCTGTGCTACCTATTTGCCTTCACCTGCGTTCCAATTAATACCCCATTAAGCCACTCCACCTGCAGTGGCTCTTCCCTTAGCCACAGCCCTGGAATGATCACTCATTTGCTACAGCTCAATTGTTTCTTTTGGGAAGATAAACAGGAGCTGCGTGAATAATAATAGCAATGCTTTGTATTTAAAGGGCTCTGTGTTCACAAAAGATGGTAGCCAGGAACTGTGGTCAGGACAGAAGGAGCCAGTCGGTGGGGAAAACATTTGGAATAGTGTGGCTACATTCCAGAAGATGCTGGCAGGGAAGAGGGAAGGAATGGTCCTTAGTGAGTCAGACAGGTGGACTGATTCTGAATTCTAAGTCTATCTTTTGTCTAATGTACACAGTGTGTGTGTGTGTGTGTGTGTGTGTGTGTGTGTGTGTGTGTGTGTGTGTGTGAGAGAGAGAGAGTGTGTCCGACATTTGCTGCCTGCATCTGGCCGGAGCCACTTCTGGGCTTCATCAGGTACAGATCGTATCTTCCAGTGACTTTCATTTTTTCTTTG
>NC_034590.1:169390149-169409933 GCF_900095145.1 Mus pahari
TCACAGGCTTTATGGTGTTCTCCTATTTGCAGTAAACAATACAATTTCTCTTTAGAATAAGTAGATTTTAGTGTCCCACCATTCTTTCCAGGAGTTAAGATCTTATATTTTACATAGCTCCCATGACTCTGACAGGCACATTTGGGAGCTGGAAGACCTTCCATGGCATAAGCCTTTCCTATGGTCTTCTACCTGCACCATCACTTATTTCCACAGCAAACCTGGCTTTCCATTTCCAGTTGCCTCTGGACACACTTTCAGAATTGTGGTCCCTATGAGGTGCTTTCTCCTGAATCAGCCCTTCAGCTATCTCTCCCCAGGAAGATCCAGTTGACAGTCTTTATCCATGNCTCAGTCAAGGTAGACCAGATGGCTGCAGTGTGCAGGTGACAGTCTTTAATCCACAGTTCAGTCAAGGTAGACCAGATGGCTGCAGTGTGCAGGTGACAGTCTTTAATCCACAGTTCAGTCAAGGTAGACCAGATGGCTGCAGTGTGCAGGTGACAGTCTTTAATCCACAGTTCAGTCAAGGTAGACCAGATGGCTGCAGTGTGCAGGTGACAGTCTTTAATCCACAGTTCAGTCAAGGTAGACCAGATGGCTGCAGTGTGCAGGTGACAGTCTTTAATCCACAGTTCAGTCAAGGTAGACCAGATGGCTGCAGTGTGCAGGTGACAGTCTTTAATCCACAGTTCAGTCAAGGTAGACCAGATGACTGCAGTGTGCATCCTTTCAAGGTGGCTTAAGGTGAAGCACATTAGCAGGACAACCCTATCTCCTCTGTTTTCAGGAGCCCACCCCTCCTCTGAGCTGTAGAATCAGAACACAGCAGACTAGGCAGGGTTGTGTGTGATAAGCGTGGCTTGGTGAACACTGAGTTTTATTTAATGGGCGGATGGGAAGTCTTCCTGTTCTCCCTGATCCCCCTCCACTCTCTGGCTTTAAATTGCAAATAAATACAATCACACCTGTACCCTCTGATCCTTGTTAGATCCCTATTTGAAAGACTATACCAGTTAGCTCAAAGACTGTTCAAAGCCAGGTGTTTTTATTTGAAAAATTCCTCATTCAGGACCTCCACTACATCTTGGTAACTTAAAGAGGTTCAGCTCCTTCTCCCAGGGGATTTGCAGAGTAAATACAATTCTAGCCTCATGGTGCTGGGCCCCAAGCCACATCCAGGAAGGGAAGTTCTTTCCCTCTTATATCTCCCCCTCCCCCTGCCTGGCACCTGTCCATGACATGCTGTTAGCCTGTTGAGGCAGATGGGTGCCACAGCTTCTGCTGCTTCTAGAATGTAGCTTTCTACAGCTTCTCACACCAGAATGTTAACTTTTATATTCCTGATTACATGGAAATTATGTAAATTAAAAATCAAGGGTTCGTTGAGAACTATGTCAACACCCAAAGCTCCTATGTCCATTAGAATGTTTTTGAGTTTAAAAAAAATAACTACAACTGAAGCCAAAAACGCATGTGTTCTACTGAAAATTCCTCCAAGCTTCCAAGTGAGCTTTTTCTAACAGGGAGAGGTGGCACAGCAGCAGCTTTTGTGAGCAATGTCCACATGAATGGTTCCATTTAACTCTGGGCTGAAACTGATGTGAGAGTCGAGGTCAGGACGATTCCATCAGCTTTATGCCTGGAGAGATCAGAGTGACCTTCAAGGCAAGTGCCCTGGATCAGGTCAACCGCTAATGCTGTACCCAGCACCCCAGGACTTGCCAGAGGTACAGGGTCACCCTTTGGTGAGGGCACTCCTGCACAGGAAAAGCAAAAACTGCCTGTCTCAGCACAGCCAGCCACACTGCCCTTCTGTGTAGAAGCCACTGAGGGCTGAAAAGCTGAAGTGGAGGTTTACCCTGTAGGACGTCCTGGATCCCTGTCTTGGTACTAAGGAAGCAGGCTCAGTGCGGGGGGTGGGGAGAGATTTTGTTTTCAGAAACAGGAAGAATCACAGGAGTCTCATCTCTGTGACTGCATTCCTACCAAATCACTGCCCAACATGGGTAGTAATGAGCCTTCAGCCCTTTGGCCTGAATATTGAGTATCTCCCAAGAATCTGCCCTGATATGTCTGTCTTGAGCTGCCAGCAAAGACTGGACAGTGTCTTCCTCCCCAGGGGCAGCAGCAATGCGCCTACCCAAGAGCACTGGGAAGATGCTACAGTGTGAAACACAGCTGGGCGTGGCTCCCGGTCTAGGGACACAGAGCTCCAAGTCGGGGCATGTGATTTGCGAAGGTAGAGGACGTTCCCGTGAGCCAGGGTGTGCCTTCTAAGAAGTTCTTGGGTGGAAAGAAGACAGAAGCCAAGTTGGCTTTTTTGGTGGGAAATTATGATTTCTCCTGGTCTTAGCTGGTTGATGGTGTGAGACTTCAGACTATCAATGTCAAATTTAAGAGTTATTAGTTTTAATTTTTCTTCGAGTCTGCCCTTAGAGCTCTGCACAACTCTGGAAGGATTTCAATCTGCCCAGTGTTGTAAACAGGACCACACTTGGAGATGGCTGGAGACTAGAGTGTGGTTGAGGTTCAGAGTTCAGAGGCAGGGATCTGAGAAAGCTGAAGATGAAATGTGGCTCTGGGGAAGGTAGGTCAAGGGCCAGAGAGACCAAGATGGTTCAGCAGGGAGAAACACTTACCACTAAGCTCATCCCCAGAGCCCACATAGCAGAAAGGGAAAATCAACTCTCAGTGGCTTGTCTTCTGGTCTCCTCACACGTACAATGGCCTACACACACACATACACACACACACACTCACACAGGTACACACACACACAGACACTCACACAGGTACACACACACACACTCACACAGGTACACACACACACACTCACACAGGTACACACTCACACAGGTACACATACACACACACAGGTACACACACACACACTCACACAGGTACACACACACACTCACACAGGTACACACACACACACACACACACAACATGTGTAATTTAAAAGAAAAGATAAGTCAAACAGCAAGACAAAGTTCCAGAAATATAAGCTAAACTCTGAAATCAATCACTGATTTCACTGTGGTCTCGGCATATTAGGATGGAAATAAAGAGAGGGGAGGTCTCACTCTTCGCTTACTTAGGTAAGAGGGTCTCCTCTGTGTAGTGAGCACTTCTCTAAAGTACCAACAATTCATCAGTCCTTTTGAGAGAGGTGAGAAAGAAAACTTCAAATGTGGTTGGAAGCCCTCTACAGCCTTCTGTGGGAAGAGGGCAGAGCACTGCAGGAGCAGAGCACAGCCCAGGTATCTGCCCAAGATTAGTGCGTGAGTAAACACATAACGCACAGAAGCCCCACATAGTTGACATTTGAAGAACAAAGCTATCCATCAATGTCCTGGCGCGGATCGATCCGACAGAATCCTACAGCTGAAAACCTAATAGTATGACGGTAATAATGTAGCCATAAAACCTCTAGTCTATAATTGACTACTTCTACCTGACGTGAGCCCGTCTCACACAGTGACTAATGCCCACCTAAAAACTTCGTTTGCGTCGCATGACAATCAGTTACACCTCTCACCATTCTCAGTGGATGGCTTGTGCCGGATAAGGGCTTAGGGATGGACACGGAGGTGGCTGGGGAGAAAGTGGTACAGGTGTGCCGCCCTTAACAGTCAGTTGCAGGGACTCGGTTGGCTGCCTCCTATAGAAAGGATGAGGTTGCCTACCTCCAGCTGACAAAGCTGCCCAGTTAGAATGGAGAAGACCACTGAGTCAGTAGTGGTAGCAGTGTCATGGTTGTGTGTTCTTCCTTGGGGCATCCAGGTCTTGGTAGTGAGTGGTATAATGGGTGTGATGTTTTAATTCATCTTAAGAGCTCGGGGTCTGTCACCTGGCAACGTATGAGCATGTAAACACAGAGCTGGGATGGAGAACAATTTTAAGCTTCTGGGCTTTCTATAACAGAAGGGTACCAGACCAGTGATCTCCACAGATGAGAGATACATGGTGGGCTGTCAGCGGTGAGACCTTCAGTGGGGGAAGGAAGGTCCCTGTTGCTGATAGAGGACAGAACAACCAAGGGCACCACAATAGGCGGGACAGGAAGTGCAGGATCACTCAAGGGGGGCATCTGTGGTCACCTTAATGATCAAGTTCATTGATGACTCCATACCTCGGGACACAGCAAGGATTGGGTTACCTTCCTCGTGGTGTTGATTTTTAATCCAAAGGGAGGTTTTACTGGTACACAGTGAAACTAACTTTCCCTTGACAGGGCTTAGTATCACATCTGAGAACTGCGCTCTTCCCTTCAGCTCACTGCCCCAACGGAAACCCCTTCCACGCTGGATCGATCCCATGTCTCGCTATCCCTGAAATCTGCAAGATCTTTCTGGTTCCCAAACATATTTTCAAATTCTTAGTTTTCAATTCACCACAGTTGTTACTTACCAAAGACATCTTTTCTTTCCAGCCACAGTGTACGAGTTCGTTGTAACTAAAAATTTTAATTAATATGTCCAGTGGCTTCTAATGGACTCTGTGTGTGTGTGTGTCAGGTTGCTCAGCTGCCCTTTGATGTATACTTAAAGGTAATTGGGTAGTCTCACTGATGTATTTTTAAAGAGCCTACTATTGATTAATAATGTTTCAGTATTAATATAACCACTTTGTGTGGATCAAGAAACATCAACAGTGGAAAACCCGTATTTATCTACAAATTAACAACTCACTATAGATCTGTTACTTTAAGCTAAATGGGGTGCATCCACTCATTCCACTCCAGTGGGGACTGGGCCCCTCATAATAAAGATTAAAGCCAAGGCTGACCTTATTTTTCCCCTGCATGAAATGAATGCTATTTGCCGTGTCATGCCCTAGTGCAGTTGAAGAATAGATGCAGTAAAGCCCAGGTCCACTTCCCACTCTGACAGGCTGGTATTGTTAATGCCCTACTTGATGAAAATGCTTCATACTGTGGGAGCTTTAATTGCTTCCTGGGCCGAGCAGAATGAAATAAAAAATGATTGTGCCATTCAGGATAGAGGGAGGATGATCTCAGCTTTATCTCTGCTTAAAACCAGTTGTATGGTTCATATACTCCGAGTGTGCGCTCGTTCAAATTGAATTATTGAGAGGAAAGCTGAGGTATTCGGGAGACTTGTGATGAACCAGGTCTGAAGGCTGGGTTTCAGACCACTGTTCTCAAACTGTAACCATCAACTCCACGGTTTTTCCCCATAACATCTGGAAGGCCACCGACTCTACTAAGAAGTGGGTTGGAATTAAATTCTTTAATTGTCTTTAGCATAGAATGACCAGTCCACTGACCCTTGGGCAGACCCATAGAAACAACTGGTTGAGTATTCAAGATGATCTATAAACAGCTTTGATGGCAGTTTCCATGCTACAACTCCACATTTCTTTGTCACTTTGCTCTGAGCTGATGGCAAGGTGATGTTCATGACTTGCAGCTACCACCTGAACATTAGTTGGATTCACAGAGAGAAGATGTCACTAGCTGCCACAGCTCTTCCCCCTACTGTAGTCTTTCCCTCCCTGCAGTGATTGCAGAAATTTTGACAACACACTTGAAAAGCTACGGGAAACAAGTCAAAATCCTTCAACAGAGGATAAACTCATGATGAAGTCAGAAGCCCCCTCAGAAGGACCAGAATAAGCAGACCCAGTTGTCTGGATCCCAGTTCTAGCGGGACGCTCTCCCGTGAGTCTAAGACCCAGAGTCTGACGACTTTGCTGACGGAGGTGTGCTGAGCTGGGGTTCCCCCATCACCGCTCTGGTTGGCAGAACGGAATGACAGGCCATCAAACCAGTAACGCTTCCGTTTCTTTGAACAGAAGAATCTCCTCAAGGAGCAGGGATTTTTGCTTCCAGCCTGGCTTTGTGGGTAGATCTGGGTGATCCTCGGGAATCTTTAATTCCTCCCATGTGATTCTGATAGACCAGATCTTACTGCCAAAATAAAATGCTATCCTGGAAATCACAGCGTATTAGTAAGATAAATTGTCTCCACATAAAAGCTTTGGGTAGGCCAATGACAGCTTAAGTTCTAACTGTGTGCTGATAATTTGGTACCATTGACTGGCTGACTCATAGTGTTTATGCTCTTCCCTATTCTAGTGTGTAGGCCAGGCAATATAAAATTCGCCCCTATTATTCCCAAACCAATCACACTGGAATTCAGCTTAAGTTGATAAATAGTAAACTGCATAAATGATGTGACCTGAGCATCGTATTGATTACTTATAAGGAATATAAGGTAATATGAGCTGAAAAAAATTCCCTTCTAACTAAAACCTTAAGAGCTAATATATCCAAGTACTTTATAATATATATATATATATATATATATATATATATATATATATGAATGAATCTAAAGGATTCATGATGGTCAGTCATGTGGTCAGTCATGTGGTCAGTCACGAGGTCAGTGGCATGGTACTTGAAAGATCCATATGAACATAAAGATACGGCCTCTGGTGACTGATAACAGGGGTTATATCATGAAAAAAAAATACAGTATATCAAGATAAAATTCTGAGGGCACAAAAGAAAGTAATTTCAAGTTAAAGTAGCCAAGGAAGTATATTTTTAATAATTAAGAAAACCTTTGCACAGAGTTTCACATTGTTCTGACAATGATTCAAGTCAGCAGCTGAACCTCGCTGTGGATGAATCTGAAGTCCTTTTTCTCCAGCTTCTGCCTCTGGAGTGGCAGGGGCTGGTTACTTTGCAGGCCCCTGTGTCACTAATACCCACTCTGGCAGTGTCTGAAACTGAACCCAGGGACCCTGTAAACTAGGTCAGTGCTCTACCCACTGAGCGACACCCAACAGCCTTAGCAGCGCATTACTTAAAAGAGATTCCAGGACTGAGTCCTTATCCTGTTTTCATTCACGAGTTTTGTTAAATATTATGATCCTTACTTTTATATTCAAATATCTATATCATAATATTATGCAAATGACAAGCTCCTTTCAAATTATAGGAACTTAGGCTGATGTATCTTAGCTGTCAATTAAAAATGTAAGAGGAGTCCCGAGTCTCCACAATTCTTTTAGCAAATACTTGAGCAAGAGTCTGGAGATGCTCGCTACAAAGAATCTGTCATTCACCTAAGTATGTCAGATTGTCATGTACATTGTTTACTTCCAATTAGTCACTATTAGGTCTCAAATGCTCAGTGACAGGAGACAGAAAATATAAGTTAGAGTACAGTCACACAGCAAGACAATGTAACCCACACTGAGTTAAGACTAATGTATTAAAGGGTAAATTTCAAAAACAGTGTTGGACATGCAGGCAAGTGTTTACCAAGTGGTAATGTCTACATAAAAAAGTAAAAGTAAAGCACAGGTGAGCACACACAGGTGAACCTACACAGGTGAACCTACACAGGTGAGCACACACACAGGTGAACATACACAGGTGAGCATACACATGAGCACACACAGGTGAACATACACAGGTGAGCATACACATGAGCACACACAGGTGAGCACACACAGGTGAACACAGACAGGTGAGCACACACAGGTGAACATACACAGGTGAGTACACACAGGTGAACATACACAGGTGAGCATACACATACATGAGCATACACATGAGCACACACAGGTGAACATACACAGGTGAGCATACTCATGAGCACACACAGGTGAGCACACACAGGTGAACATACACAGGTGAGCACACACAGGTGACCCTACACAGATGAGCACACACAGGTGAACCTACACAGGTGGGTACACACAGGTGAGCATACACAAGTGAGCACACACAGGTGAACCTACACAGGTGAGCATACACATGAGCATACACAGGTGAGCACACAGGTGAGCATACACAGGTGAACCTACACAGGTGAGCACACACAGGTGAACGTACACAGGTGAACCTACACAGGTGAGCACACACAGGTGAGCATACACATGACCATACACAGGTAGGCACACACAGGTGAGCATATACAGGTAGGCACACACAGGTGAGCATACACAGGTGAGCACACAGGTGAGCATACACATGAGCACACATAGGTGAGCACACAGGTGAGCATACACATGAGCACACACAGGTGAGCACACACAGGTGAACCTACACAGGTGAGCACACACAAGTGAGCACACACATGAACACACACAAGTAAGCACACACAGGTGAGCAGTACCCACATACCGGTCAATCAACGTGTGCTGTGACAATATAAAGATCTGAGGCTTGATGGCTAAGAGCACATACTGCTCTTCCAAAGGACCCAGGTTCTATTTCCCACAGGGATGTTAGGCAGCTCACAATGACCTGTAACTCCAGCTCCAAGTGACCAATGCCTTCTTTCAGCTCCTGCAGGCACTTAACTTGTGCACAAAGACACACACACACACACACACACTTAAAAAGTAATAATAAAATAAAATAGTTTAATAAAAACTATAAAAGCATGTAAGAGAATGACCCGGAGGCCACAGATCCCAATGTCTGAGTGAACCCCAAGTTGTCTGTGGTCAGGAGTTCTTACAACATAGGAGGCTGCCACTGAGAAAAGATATGTGATGTTTCAGACAGGAGTAAGTGGTGTGTTCCTAATTGTACAGACAATATCACTAAGTTCTTTCCTGTCTTAGTTAGGGTGTTACTGCTGTGAAAAGATACCATAGCCAAGGCAACTCTTATAAGGGCAACATTTAATTGGGGCTGGCTTCCAGGTTCAGAGGTTCAGTCCATTATCATCAAGGTGGAAATATGACAGCATCCAGACAGGAATGGAACAGGAGGAGCTGAGAGTTCTACATCTTCATCACACACACACACACACACACACACACACACACACAAACACACACATCTGAAGGCTACTGGCAGAATACTAACTACCAGGCAGCTAGGAAGAGACTCTTAAAGCCCACACCCACAGTGATACACCTACTCCAAAAGGGCCACACCTTTTAATAGTGCCACTCCCTGGGCAGATCATATACAAACCATCATACTTCCCTATGGGAGGATGTTCTCCATGTGAGTAGGTATCAACCAGAAGAGTCACTTACAATCTCCCACACTTACTGATTTGACATTTGTCTCTCTGTGAGCTTCTGACATTCTGACGAACACTTTGGCTTACTTTCATATTGCCAGCATTAGGAGTGGGCTACCCAAGACCCACTGCTACATCCCTACCACTATGTGACCTGTGATCTCTGACCTTCTCTTTGTGATTTTGGGCATCTAGGAGACCACTGTACAGTCCCTATGCTCCAGACACACCCAGTAGTAACGTTTCAGAAGTAAAGGGGCCTCACGCTACATCCAAACTCAGTTCATCTCCTCAAATGCCTGACCTGCACCACCCTGCTGGGCAGGAGGGAATGCTGAAGGAGGAAAGGTCGGAGTATAAGAATGGTCACCACTAATTGCAACCGAAACCTCTTCTGTAGTTTTCCAGTTTTAAAAAAATCATCTAGAGACTTGGCTCCATGCCCCTCCTCAGAACTGGAAGGGAAAAGTGTTTAGGGAGGGGGGGTCACAAAGCGGGGGTCTGATTCTTCAAATTAGATCCACCCGGGGGATCAGGGCATGGCAAAAGGACATAATGATTTCTTTGAGTGGGCAGGGAAGTGTAAGGACTGCCAATTTAGCTGGGTTAGTGGATATTTGTGTGCACCTTTACATTGTTCAGGCTTGTTTGTATGTGTGGGTTACTATACACTATATTGAAACAGGCAGACAACCTTTAGCATGAACATTCTAAAGTGTGCAGAAAGCCAGTTTGTGGAGAGACTTATAAAAATGACTTGGAAAGAGCTGTTTGGGCTTGGGGGCAGAGCACATGACTGGCTGAAGCAGCTGTCCATCATCTGAGGTCACGTTCACCTGGCCTCTTAGCTGGGGCTGGTGGTTTTCCCCAAACCCTTTTACGTTTGAAAATACATGGTGACTCTTTTCTTCTTTCAGAAAAGACCAGCTTATGCCCTAGACCATCAGAAGAAAGGTTAATCAATTTTATCAAGACAAAAGAAGTCACTATCACCAAACTGGACTGTGCCACCAGCTGTCACTTCACATCAGCTGGCACATGTCAGAGAATGACACAGAAAGCTGCACCTGCCTGCCATTCCCTCTCGCAGCACGCCCGCACCCAGCACATCTAAGTTTTTTTCTACACAATGCTTCTGTGATTTCCTTTATGAACTACCATGCCTCCTCTGAGGAGGGCTAAGGAAACCTCCTTACCAGAGCTGGAGAGGGCAGAGGAAGGAGCCTGTTAAAAATAGGTCCTCCACATTTCCCACCTACCCTGCTCCTCCCCCAGATATCCGTTTCCTGGGGACACTGCGGGAGGTGTCAGAAAGCCACAGGTAGCCCTTTTATTTGAGTGTAAGTTATAATAATCTCTGCTTATTGGAAGTGAATAATGTGATGAGAGATGACAGGTGAAATCCTTCTACTGTGCTTTAATTCACTGGTACAGATAATATGGTGTGTGTGTGTGTGTGTGTGTGTGTGTGTGTGTGTGTGTGTCTCTGAGTGGTACCTCAGAGCATTTTAAAACAGTAAGAATAAAACTTGTCTGACGTTGGTGGTGCACACCTTTAATACAGGTACTCAGAGGGCAGAGACAGGCAGATCTCTGAGAGTTCAAGGCCAGCTTGGTCTACAGAGGGAGTCAGGACAGTCAGGGACACAGAGAAACTGTGTCTTGAAAAAAAAAAGTTAAAACTTTAGGGCTGAATGTGACCTCAGAGACAACCTAGTCTAGAATTCTAATTTACAAATGGGAGAAGGCTTGGAGCCACGTGGTGAGCTGTGGCAGAGCCAGGGAAAAATTCAAGTCCTCCCAGAGCAGCTAGCCACCCCTGAGTGGTCCCCAGAGGTACGGGTCACAGCCTCTTAGCCAAAGCCCTGAAACTACACCCCAAGTTGACCCCTAAAACCAGGAGCCCTTAGACAAGTCCATCAACCTGAGTTCTCCTCCCTTCCCCCAACTATTAAGTAAGTCTGTGGTAGTAACAGGCCAAACTGCCTCAGGATGTTTGGAAGATTGGATGAGATAACAGAGAGAGAGGGGGCCCGTGGTGCTCATGGCTGTTCCTTTGATTATTAAACAGATCATTTGCTTTTTCTACCTCACCAAGACTCTCGCTATCCCCAAGACTATTTCAGAAAGAGCTATACTGGGGTAGGGAGGAGTTTATTGACAGCCTTGTAAATATAAAACGATCGTTTCCATATGATGGCTTTTGTGAAATAATTAGCTTTGATCTTAAGAAAAAGAATCATTAAACAGGAGGAGGAAGCTGATTCGAGGGCACAGAGATATGATGAGAGAGTGAGGGCAAGGGACAGTACACGTGAGGAAAACACATCTTCAGTCCCACGGGGTCAATTCTTAATGATTCAAATTATATTTCAAATGCTTAAATTTTTTAAGGAAAAAAACTGTACTAATAACATGTGTACACAGGCTCTGATCACTACATTTCAGAACCAGACAAGGGACCAGCTGTACACCTGCAACATGAACACACACCATGCTAGCCTGTGGAGGGGCAAGGGGATAGATATGTGTGTGTGTGTGTGTGTGTGTGTGTGAGAGAGAGAGAGAGGGGGGGGGAAGGAGGGAGGGAGGGAGGGACAGAGACAGAGACACAGAGACAGAGAAAGAGACAGAGACAGAGACAGACACCTCATCAGGACCTTGGATAATATGGATTGACTATCTCCAATATCAGGAACATCTTTAATACATGCATCCAGGATGCTCCTGTAAGCCAGAGTCACTGCCATGTTGAAGAAATAATAGCAAATTAATAAGAATCTTGACATACTTGAGACTACGTGGGGCTTGACAATGAAGTTATTATTCCATATCTCCTTGTATTCCAAGAAAGCAAGAAATAGCATCACAATAAAAAAAAAAAACTTTCATAGCAGTTGATTAGAAAATATGGCCTGCAGAAACCCAAGCTCTCTTGTCACACTTCCACATTAAAAATCCAAATATATTAGAGAAAGAGGATTTTCTCAGACCCCCACAGCTTGAACACAAAGGATCACATTAGTAAGATACAGTTTAGATTTGCATATTTTAATAAGCTAGGGATCAAAGGAAATGCATAGCTGAAGGGCACTGGGCTGTGCACAGACAAACTGCTCACTCTGCACTCAAGGAAAAAAGGTGCGTCTCCCTTGCAGGATGCCAGTGATCTCGGCAACAGACACCGTACCACAGGGCTGGTGCTGAAGCTGTCCGAATGCTTCCGACAAGCACACTATCACTTCACCTGTTAAACGGCCAGTTTTAATAAGCTAAGAGAAGATGCCAGAACAGAAAGGAGCCCAGACTCTTCCTGTTGTGTACGTCTACAGCCACGCTGTCATGGTGCTGCTTCTGAACTCCTCAGGCTGGGAAGGATACGAGTGGGATTCACTGTTTATTCAACCATTACCATTAGAAACAGACCATGTCCAAGACACGCTGGCTCAGAAGACTGCCTTTCATCCCATCCATAAAACGATCTCCCTGGGTGTCGGATGTAATCACAGCAGCCTAGAGGTCAATTATTCTATTTGTTTCTATTTACTGGCCAATTCCTGGCTGCTCACCTTGGTATCAACTCTCCATACTACACATATGATCCCCACCGTAGGGCTGAGGAGGGGCTGCAGGCGCAGTTCTGTCAGTAGAATACTTGTCTAACACACTTAAGCTCCCCAGCACCAATGTAAACTGGGCATGGTAATTTCGGTGCCTGGGATGTGGAGGATGGAGGGTCGGGAGCTTGGGTCATCCTCAACTACACAACCACATCTGGGACCATGGGTATTCTGGGTCACAGGAAATCATGTCTTAAAACTGACCAAGGCTAGGGAGGACTAGTTGTGGGGCTGGAAATGGAACCTAAGCAGAGGAAGGCCAGACTCAAACTTCCAGTCTGCTGCTTCTTCAAAAGGACCAACCATTCCGTTTTCTCCCCGTCTCCAGAAGGTACCGGTCACATGCAAGCCGCCTTGAAAGCAGCATTAGGTATTCGGGTTTTCCTACCTCAGCTCTGACAGGCACACATGCTCTGATGTCCTTCATCAACGAAAACCCTGCTGTCACACATTTTTTTTTTCCAGAAACTGTCCAGATGGAGACTGTCAATTCCCATGGCCCCAACGCACTCTCTGGGGTAAGGAACATGGAAATACCTCTGAGGGGTGACAGAGTGCTTCCCCCAGGGCTGTAACAGCCCAGGCTCCCTCAGAAGCACACCCCCTGAGAGGTACAACTGACGAGGCTGGGACCACCAGCTGCACCAACTGCTTAGCGTCTTCCAGAAATCTGGTATTAGGAAGTCTCTATGGACTGCTTACTCCCAGAATAGATACCCAGGCAAGGCCCTCACAGGCCCCAGATGTGCTTTCCACTCTTTGGTTTCCATGGACACGTCTGGGTTCTTATCCCCGCTCTGTGAATTAAGCAACTTAAGTCGGTTTCTTTTATCAGAAACAAAGACAACAGTATGAAGCATTCCAAAGACCAGCTGAACTGGAGTCATGAGGAGAATTCCTGGGCTACCTACTGTAAGGCCAAACAGGAGAGGCACCAACCACATCACACCCACTGACTCCTAACATCCACTGTGGCCCATGATTCTCAGTGTGACACTGGAGCATGGGTAAGCCAGGCGTAAGAATTGTAACAACAGATACACCATGAAAGTGAGATGCTACAAACTGCTCTTACAAGATGGAGGGAAAGGACAGGTTGATTTAGTATTGCGAAATGGCAGTGCATGGGCTGAGGCCAGAACTTGGGAGACAGTGAGAGAAGGTGGTAGGAGGAGATATACGCTCCCTTAAAGAGCTGGCAGTTTGGTATGAAGCTCCAGGATGGGCAGAGGCTAACAACAAATGACCATCTGTTTGTTTGTTTGTATGCTTGTTCGTTTGTTTGTTTGTTTAGCACCTACTACACAGTGAGTACCCGCTATGCAGGGAGCACCCACTATACAGGGAGCACTCAATACACAGGGATCACGCACTAGACAGGGAGCACCCACTTTAGAGGCTCAAGAAATGAAGCCTGGTGATCAGAGTCTATTGGACAAGAGAGAGAAGCAGAGCAAGCAATCAAGTGTATAGACCGAATGCATTGTATAGAAGGAATAACAGGAATATGAGGCCAAGTAGACACTACTACTCTGCTATAGGACAGTCAGTGGCAGGGTGTGTGTGTATGTGGTGTTGCATTGCTGTGTGAGGGCTGAGTCCACCAAACCTGGGGCAGGGGAAAGCTTGCTTGTCTGAGACACAAGGAATTATGTGTGGCCCACAGTAGGAAGGTGGTATGAGAGGAGGTGGGAGAGGTTTCTGGGGGCCAGACCGTTCTCAGCCATATCAAGGGGGAATGAGTTTGGGCGTCATTTTAAGGATTCTAGTGGAGAAGTGACAGAATCTCATTCTCATTTTATAGTGGCCACTTTGTCTACTGGTACAGAATAAGTGGGCGTGGTCTTGTAAGGTGGTCCAGAGAGAGCAGGAACAATTGTGTGGAGGCTCTACTGATAACTCAGCACCTCACACAGTGTGACCACAGCAGTATCTTCACAGTGACATTTTATATGTCCCCATGCACCCCTTGAACAGCAGCATGCTTACCCACTAGTCAGCCATCTGCTGGGACACCCTGTGAGCAAGCACTGGGTTGGCTTTTTATTTTTACCTTTTGGTGACTTCAAACCCCACACACGTGAATTTGCTACCATAACCACAAGATGATATTGCGTTATGGTCTGCTCAGCATAATTTACATTTATTTTTGTTTCTGCTGCATTAGATTCTTTGAACCAATGATACTTGGGTATCCAGCAGTTGCATGTTAGGGCCTTCACCGAGAACTCTGCCTTGCTCTGGTCCCACAGTCAGCGTGGCATAAACTTGGTTTCATTAATTTCTCAAAATAATCCATCTGCCCACCCATCCATCCATTAATCCAATTTTCCATCTATCCACCCACCCACAATCTATCTCCCCTCATCTATCTCTCTATCCATACATACATGCATCCACTCATCCACCCACGCGTCCTTCAGTCCATCCATCTGTTCATCCGTCCATTTAGCAAGTCAATGCTTTGAACATTCCTCCTTATTGAATCAGTTTTACAGATTAAGTAAGGAGCCTGGGACAGTTACATGATTTGTGTAACACTGCAGGGCCAGCCATGTGTGGCAGCCTTGTGCCGGGAGAGCAAGTTTAGAACTAGACACAAAGTTCCTTAGAAGATGCAGAGCCAGAGTGAGCCAAAGATGCTGGTCATGCCCTTTCCAGATCTGGGGCTAGCACTTCTTCACCTTGCCTCCATCCCTGAGTCTTTCTGGAACTTCCAGAGCAGAAGGGGGTTTATACAGAGGAGGACCAGGTGCACAGTCAGTCAGTGACTTCCCATGGCTGGCTGGCCAGGGTCAGGGTTAGGGTCAGGGTTCCTGTCTTTGTCGAATAATTCCAACAACAGTGTCTGACTGGCTGAACGCTACCTCCTCCATCTCTTTAAGGGACTTCCTTAGAAGACTTCCATTTACCGCAGAGCTGCTTAACAACTTGTGATTCCACCAACTGTAAAATTAAATAACACGCCTTTAGAAAACAGGCAGGCACGTGCTGGTCTTCTGTACCCTCGGGTTGAATCTGTGCATTCAGTCAAGCAAGGGTGGGAAATATTAAGAGAATAGATTAGTGTCTCAACATCTCCAACCTTCGTCTTGTCATCGTCCCCTAAGTAACACACACAACCATTCTTTACACGCTTTTATACAGTGTTAGCATTACAAGACGGTTGGCAGGAGGAAGTGTGTAGATGTACAGGAGTATCATTTTATATAAAAGAGCTACACACACTCTGTTTTATGTTCCTGTGGGTGATCATGGAACTCGAATGGAGGGACAACCATATAATGAGCTACAGTAGGCGAAGATCCTCCAATTACACAGATCATTTGGTGTAAGGGAAAACTCAGAAATTGGACTACATTACATAAACAAACTTCTGCTCGTCAAATGATAGCATTTAAACAGTGAAAGACAAGCTACTGTGTAGGCGGAGGTAGTTGTAATACATTCATCTGACAAAAGATTTTCTTTGCACTCTATGAATCAATAAGAAAAAAGACAGGCAGCCAAGCAGAAGAGTGGGCAAAACCAAACATGCAGCCACTAAAGAGGCCATCCAAGATGATTAGACAAAAGGAAAACAATACGGTGCAGTACTCCGCAACACTTGCCCTTGGGGACATGTGCTGCAACAGTAAAGGGCTGGAGGAAGGGGACATGGCAGCTCCTCCAAGATAGCCATGATGAAGAGACCCAGCAAAAACAACCACGGCTGAGAAGAGAATATGGGTCACTCAGCACACACAGCCTGGCTGGGGAGGAGAGGGCATATTGACCACCAGGGAAAACAAAAGAAATCAAAGCTCCTTGTTCCTTACTAGTACCAGGGTGAATGCAAATATATAATCTAGCAAGTGTAGCCAGATGAGAGAGAGAGAGAGAGAGAGAGAGAGAGAGAGAGAGAGAGAGAGAGAGAGAGAGAGAATGTGTGTGTGAGAGAGAAAAGTTGTAGGCATCTGTGTGTATGTATCTGCAGGTGTATATATTTTCAGGTAGCTGTATGTATATATGTATGTATGCATGTATATGTACATCTGAGCTACAGACATGTACAAGAACATTCATTGCTGCAATATTTGTCGCTCCAACCTAGGTAAGACCAGAAGCCCGATAACTGGACAGTTGATAACAGGGTTGTCTTATGACAGAGTCACACACAGCAATGAAAAACCAAGCCATTGTTCCATATAAAGATATGGGTGAGTCCTATGAGCATAAAAATATAAATGAAAGGAGCTGATTGCATAAAGTTCATGGTATGGTTTTATTTAGATAGAATTCAAAGCAGGAACATCTAATCTATGGTGACAGAAGTCACACAGACACTAACTCTGGGGATTTACTAGAAAAAGAAGGAGGCCTTTTGAATCCCAGGAGCTCCTCAGTTATTGACTGGGTGGTAGGCACAGAGCTTTGTACATTAATTTAATTTTATTTCTTTACTAGTGTGCTCACTGTACACACTATACAGTGTTATATGAGGGGACTCTCACGTGTGTATGATGAACTTGGAGCTAGGGTCACTTTTTAAAAATCACGCCTTGCAAGCCGGGGGTGGTGGTGCATGCCTTTAATCCCAGCACTCGGGAGGCAGAGGCAGGCGGATTTCTGAGTTCGAGGCCAGCCTGGTCTACAAAGTGAGTTCAAGGACAGCCAGGGCTNTTTCTGAGTTCGAGGCCAGCCTGGTCTACAAAGTGAGTTCAAGGACAGCCAGGGCTACACAGAAAAACCCTGTCTCGAAAAACCAAAAAAAAAAAAAAAAAATCACGCCTTGCTGTGTACCTGTTCTGTGAGCTTCACTTAAAGTTAGTTCCCAGTGTAGCAGTTCCTGACATGGCTGCCTCAAATGCTTACTGAGCACTAATGTCCAAGAGATGTCAGACTGGGGTGGGGAATGAGCACGTGGCTTCACATAAGATGATGGTATTCCTGTCTTAGCCGACCTCCCCATTCTAAAGTTTCCAGCCTTTGTGCCCTTGGCCACTACTGTGAATCAGTTGGGGCGGTTCCACACACAGGATGAGCCAGCTTCAAAGTAACCCCACTGGGAGTAATCGGGGAACACAAATACCGTGTCTCACATCTCTCTTTGCAATGTTTACACACCAGATATAGTAAGCTTAAGGCTCTTGTTATTCTCAAATATAATCACTTTTGTTGAGTTTTATAACAAGATAAGGAAGAAGGAATATGTTTGGTGGAGGCTTGGTATGGTGTGGGGAAAGGGGGTGCCTCTGAGGGCCCATGCTGAGGTATCCCTTCTGTCCCTCAACCACTGCCAGGTACCAGCCACATGATGGTATAGTATAGAGTTTATTCATGGCATGGGGAGGGGAACTGAGAGAAAGGCAAAGAGAAAGAGACAGACAGAGAGAGATAGAAACAGACACACAGAAAAAGAGAGAGTAGAGGCCAGCCATGAGCACATGGAGAGGCATGGAATGGGGAGAGAGGGAGGGGGTAAGGGAGCAGGAGCAAGAGCAAGAGAAGAGAGAGAGGAGAGGACAAGCAGCCCCTTTTACAGTGAGTCAGGCATACCTGGCTGTTGCCAGGTAATGGTGGGGCAGAGCTTAGACTAAATGGCAACAACTTTAAATATCATAACTGTGTGACTGACGTCCTCTCATCCTCTCCTAGCCATTCTCTGAAAGATGTGTCGTTCTTCCCATATTAAAAATAAGGACATAGGGACAACAGGCAAAACCACAAGGTCACAAGGCTGAGAGACTGGCGGAGCAAAGCGCATTAAGTAGTCTCTGGGTTCCCACGCCCTTGTGCCAGATGACAGTTCTGCTGCAAACACAGGGCTTCACCCACCCTCTCTCATTTCACCTTCTAGTAGAGGAAGGGGGACACTACTAACAAATGTCACCTGGCATCTACTTCTCCTCAGAGGGTAGGTGGCCACGGGGAGAGTGATCTGCACACATCTAAAGAAGGCCCCTACGGAAACAAAGAACTAACTCCCAGGGTACAAACTTATAAACATGGGTGACTATGCAAGGTAAGATATAGGGCTGGGGAGACTAGTGAAGGGTCTGCTGAGCAGACAGGAGGACCTGAGCTCCATCCCTAGAACCCACTTAAAGAACAGGCATCCATTTATAATCCTATGACTGAGGACGAGACAAGCAGATCCCGGGGACCTCATGGCCAGCCAGCCTCACACACACCGTAACTTCCAGACCAGTGAGAGACATGTCTACAAAGCCAAGGATGACAGCAGAGGATGACTACTTCAGGCTCCACACATGTGCTCAAACATGTACAGAGAGAGAGAGAGAGAGAGAGAGAGAGAGAGAGAGAGAGAGAGAGAGAGAGAGAGATACTGCTTTACCCAGAACCTCATAATAAATTGAAGGTCTGGTTGTCAGAAAGACAACAATCTGCCTCACGGGTACCGGGTCTTCACGCTGAATGCTCGCTGGAGCTGCAGGCTGAGCCAGAGTTGCAAAAGTTCACGGTAAAAAAGAGATGGCTGCAAAGACTTGCTCTGGTTGGTGAATCTTGCAGGCCAGGAGAGGGGAAACTCTCTATTGATTCAAGCTCTTTTCTTAAAAAAGAAAAAAGCAAACAAGAAGACTGCTCCATCCCACACATGCCTGGGTGGCCCACACTGCTTCAGCTTCAAGTGCAGCAGGTACCAAATGGGATGCTATTCTCATCAACCAATCAGCTTCCCTCACTCCTGCAAGAGGCAGAGATCCTCATACCAGACCAAGGCCACAAAGTTTAGCACTAAAACCAGGGACTTGAGCCACAGACTGACCGACCGGTGCCTGTTCCTGGTGACAGTCTCAAGGGTCCATGGGGAAAGACAACAAAAGAATATTCCATTTAATGAGAATAATCTGTCATTGCTGCATCAATCTGATTGATGTAATGGGACCATTTCAACAGAGGAAATTACAGGTCATTAGGAGCCATTTCAAACGAAGTTAGGGGGTTAAATGGTTTTCCTCAGCTTTCTGAAGAATTCACCCAGAATCGGAGGGTAAGTGGAGACCTGAATGCTGAAAACAGCTAGAACCATCCTTTGTTACTAAACTCAGCCATTCAATCACCCCCACCCCTGCTCCCCACCCCATCCCTGTTCCCCACCTCCATCTCTGCTCCCCACCTCCACCCCTGCTCCCCC
>NC_034590.1:169409945-169415294 GCF_900095145.1 Mus pahari
TCCCCACCTCCAACCCTTCTGCCCACCCCTACCCCTGCTCCCCACCCCCAACCCTGTGTGGCATGGCACTTAGCTTTGATACACCATGCCCACCACCTCCATATATTCTTTATTTATTTTCCGCACTGGTCTAAACAAACACCTCAATTCCAGGTTGTTTATGAAACAGTTTGGTGATCTGATTCCAATTAGATAGTGAAGCACTACAATGAAAAGGAAACTATAAATCATGTTAACCGTCTGTTTGGGGGCTGACAAAGGCGGCCAATGGAAAGGTTATGTTGATGTTCTGCATTTAATCTGTGCTATTGTGGAAGTAAAACCCAATTAGAGATGGTATTTCACTGCAGGCTCTCACTGCTTCCCCTTTGTTCTTTAATTGGAATTGTACCTATTGTGTTTCCAAACCAGAGGGCGGGGTCATCATCTCCTCCCCCAGTGTGGGGCGAGGGGCACCCTCTTGATAAATCTAACATCACCAATGTGCCAAGGCCTACTAATTACAGCCTGCCTCTCCCCCAGAACCAGTTTTTTTCCTCCAGAGTTTAGGAGCTGGGCTGTCTGCAGATAATCAAGCCATAGTGGACACAATTGTAACCTGCTTTGCTCCCTCCCAGGAAGGAAGAATAAGGTGGGAACTCAAACAAAAGGTGTTTTCAAACAGCAACACCGAGGAGGAAAGGTTAATCCAAACGCTTCCTGTGGTGTTAGCCTGAGCCGCCCCCTGTGAGCTCAAAGTTCATCAGGTCGCCCTCCTTGTCAAAGCCGTGTACTAGTGAATCCCTCAGGCTCAAACCCCAAGAGGCCGGAGCTGGACAGGGGATGGACAGGAGGGGCAAGAATGCCACAAACTTCACCTTTCTAAAATCACAGACACTGGCAGTGGGGGCAACGCCCCTCCTCTCTCTTGCTTCCTGTGGACCTATGCCTTCCAGACACTGGGAAGGGTTCAGAGGCTCCTCGTTCACGCCTTCATGCTTCAGAGCACACAGCTTCTACGCCCTGGGCTCTGCTTGTCCTTCTAGACATTTACTATCCATCCTGGAAGAACACCATTGCCTGCCTGTTGATGTTACTTTGCTCTCTCCTCTGGTGGAGTGCTCCTCCATCCCCCAACCCCGTCTCCTATGCCCCTGGCCCTCTTCACCTTGCTACAGCCTGTGTACCACACCACCAAGGGCCAGCGGTTCACGGGGTAGCATGTGTTCACAGGCCTGTTCTTGCTACAGAACTACCTCCAAACATTTTGTATTCCTAGTGTCCTGTTCAGCTTGTATATGCTCAGCCCAGGGAGTGGCACTATTAGAAGGTGTGACCCTGTTAGAGTAGGTGTGTCACTGTGGGTGGGGGCCATAAGACCCTCACCCTAGCTGCCTGGAAGTCACTGTCCTCATAGCAACCTTCAAATGAAGACGTAGAACTCTCAGTTCTGCCTGTACCACGCCTCCCTGGATGCTGCCCTACTCCTGCCTTGATGATAATGAACTGAATCTCTGAACTGTAAGCCAGCCCCAATTAAATGTTGTCCTTATTGAGAGTTGCCTTGGCCATGGTGTCTGCTCACAGCCATAAAACCCCGACTAAGACAGAAATGTAGTAAAAGAATGCAGCGAGCGAATGGGTGAAGAATCAGTGAATGAATCCACAGCCCGTGTCTTGTCATGTCTCAAATTGCAAAGCTGGCAATGGGGGCATCTCTGACATACTTGACAGACCCTGGTTATACAGAAGCAGCTCAGTCTGACCACCCGGGAGCCTTCCCTCCTTGGCTCGCTTGTTTGGTGGATCAGAAAGACTTCCTGATAGAGAGGTCTTGCTTCCTTCCTGCACCGTTCCCACTGTCTAGTCCTACGGATGTCCTACTGGTGTGTGGCCTGCTGTCTCACAGTGCAGTCCCTAAATTGGGCACTTCCATCAGACCTATCCCACACATGCCCAGTCTGTGCAGCAGAGTGCAGAGCACACTACTCCATGGCTGGCAGGAAGACCTTACACCAAGTTAGCGTGCTGCTCAGAAAGCAACTGAGAAGACTAAAGGCCTCCAAAAAGTCAGAACCAGATCACGTGATTCCCAGGGGCCTGACATGGGTGGGCATGTCACCAAGTTCAAAAAGGTACTGAGTGCCAGGCGTGGTGGCGCACGCCTTTAATCCCAGCACTTGGGAGGCAGAAGCAGGCGGATTTCTGAGTTCAAGGCCAGCCTGGTCTACAAAGTGAGTTCCTGGACAGTCAGGGCTACACAGAGAAACCCTGTCTCAAAAAACCAAAAAAAGAAAAAAAAAAAAAAAAAAAAAGGTACTGAGTGAATGAATGAATGAATGAATGATTCAAGCAAAGACTCTGCACGTGAGGAGAACAGGCCCTACCTTATTAGATTCATCAGGACATTCTGCAGGCTCCAAGAGGCTGCTCTACCATGAGTTACACCTCTGGCCAGCTGAGAGGAAAGCTGAAGGTCTTGAAGTGAGGTCAGACACAGGAAGGGAGACAACTAACTGCTCAAGTTAAGCCAGCCATGCTGGGAGGACAAAGTGACCTGTGGGCAGACATGGATGCCCAAGCACTGATCAGCACGTTCTTAGGGGAATGAGGAAGCCATGGAGATTCAGAGTCAACAAAGCAAGGAGGTAGCTGGCTGTCAGAGCCCATGGGGCTGCCCCGAGTAGAGTGGCAGTGGACACCAATGGGCACAGATCCTTCCCACTGTGCACACCTTGGTCCCATCAAGCACAGAGAACCTGAGCATCCTTCACTGTGCTTGAGGTAAACAGTACACTGTTATGACCGCATAAGAACAATGCCAACTTGCCTTCTGACTGCCTTCAACTATTGACAATCCAAAAGTGAAATAAAACCAGCGTGTATAGGCCACAGAGCATGGGCTGAAATAGAAGAAAATGCGGGCCAGTGTCTAACGTGACCTCAGAGCACCAAAGTCTCGACGAAACTTGATCTCCCTGATGACCCTGTCCTTTCATGGGTGGCAGTCAGAGCCCCATTCTGACCCAGTTTGTGCTAGTGCTGTCTGCCCTGTGACCCAGAAGCTCCCAAATGTGGTCCTCGGGATCAGATGAAGGCTCCATGAAGGATTCCTCCATCAGACACACAAACTGCCCGAAGGGAAGAGAACTTCAGGAGATGCTGCAGAACTCTTGTCACAGCCTTTATGTGCCGCTCCGCAACAGATGCCCACATGGGCAATACTGCATACTGTGCTGTGGCCCCAGCACTGACTCCTGAGAATGACCCAGAGCAGAGAAAACGACATTCTTAACGCATCTGTGGAGTTTCCTGTCTAGGAGCCTGCCCCAGTGAGACGGCTAATTTCAGGGTGTCAGGCTCAGCCTCCATTCTGAAAACAGAACGTAGAGACTACCCATAATTCCACAGCTTACAAATCACAAGTTAACGATGAATACTGACTTCTGATGATGACTAACAATTTTTTTTTTACTTTTATGAGACATGTAAAATTTACTTTTTTAATGTTTCAGAGACCTTACCCTGCCTAGAGATGAAACTGTATCACACCCACCCCATGATCAATTTCATTCTCCTCTACTGTAAAACTGATTACTTATTCCCCAGCCCCCCATTGCTGAATATAAAAGGCTTTTGGTTCTTGTCTCTTGGTTTTTATTAGTTGTTAAAAATAGGCATTTTAGAATTTATATCTTCAGGTACTCACACCAATTCCTAGAAAATTCCTAGAAAGGAGATTGCAGGAGTCAAGCATAGGCTATTTTAAATTTTAAAAGACACTGTCATATTGTTCTTCAATGGCACTGTAACCATGTTTTACAGCCCTGCTAATGCTACAGGAGAATCCTGTTTAGCACATTTCCAGCATGGTTATTTGGGTGTGTGTCTCCTGCAATCAGACAGACGATGCCTTGAAGGCATCTGAAGGCATCAAGCATCGCTGATCCATCTCTGGGTGCTCATGTCCTCCACTGGCATTCCCTCTTACTCACAGTACACAGAGGCATAAGGAATATTTGCTAGATGGATGTCAGTAAGAAATCATTAGACATCATTCAAGTGCCAGAGCTGAAACAATAACCCACAAGCAATAAACTAAGACTCAGTGTTATACAACATGACAAAGGCATACAATTATCAGTAAGAATAACGGTCCTAAATGGGCTGGGGATCAATGGCCAATTAATGGGCAATATATGTTTCACAGAAGGATGTACTGTCTTTAACAAATCATGCATTTAGACAACTCCCAAGTGGCAGGGACCACCAGGCATGGAGCCACGAATAGATCGGGAAGTCACTCACACACAATGCGGATTCCTGCGATGCTTAGGAGGGAGGGAGGACACCTGTCAATAACAGCAATGAATTATTAATTCTCTGGTTATAGGATCTTAATTTACTGCTGGACTCCTCATAGGGAATCCATGCAGAAATGGAAGGCCTGACACTCCAGGCGCCGTGCCTTCTCAGGAAATGTCTGGACAGGGTAGTATAGTAGCTGGCTTCCATCCCTGAGGCTGGACCTGGGAAGCAGGACCAGAGCAGGAATGAGAAACCATGCCAACTGGGAGATGAGGGTGGACGTCTGGTGGCCTGTACTTCATCTGCAAGAGTGACATCAGTGTAGAGATACAGCCTTAAGCCGTTGGGGAAATTAACACAGAGGAATCTTCTGCAACTCTGCACATGCTCAGTGTGATCCCTGGGGATCACATCTGTGGCCAGCACCATGCTTTAGCCAGGCTCCTACTATCTGATTGCTAGGATTTCATGAGCTCTTTAGTATCTAACTTCCAGACATACTCCATTGATGAGCCTCACCATGTTCTGCAGGATACAGTTCAGGCCCAGACAGACAGATCTTCCCTCAATGTTCTGCAGGACACAGTCTGGCTACACCATCACCTCTGTAGCAAAGGCAGAAAAGGAAGTGCCCTCCACTAAGAAGGAAACCGAAGGCCCGGGAGATGGCCTTCATCAAACATGGATCTGGATCCCCAGTTCTGATATAAAGAAACCAGGCACAGCAGTGCACATCTGTGAAGGCAGAGACAGGAAGGTCCTTGAAAAATCGCTGGTCAGTCTAGCTGAATCAGTTAATGATAGGTTCAGTTAGAGAGGTGCTATCTAAAGAGTGTGTGTGTGTGTGTGTGTGTGTGTGTGTGTGTGTGTGTGTGTGTGTGCATACACACACACACAAATAAGAATGACTGAAAAAGACACTCAATGTTGACCTCTGGTCTTCTTCACACATCTGTTTATGCATGTGAACACACACAACTGAACAATATACCTCTCTCTCTCTCTCTCTCTCTCTCTCTCTCTCTCTCTCTCTCTCACACACACACACACACACACACACAC
>NC_034590.1:169415299-169419080 GCF_900095145.1 Mus pahari
CACACACACACACACACACACACACACACAACACCACAGAGAAGGAAGTTGAATGCAACTACACCTGGAAAGTGGAGCCTAACTGTAAAATTTTACTATCCTGCAGAAATAAATATATCTGCCAATGGACCAACTGGTCCTTTATCAAAAGGAAAAGACCATTTAAGCCCCTTAGACCATGAAGAATCATTGTAGACCCCCAACCCTGCTTCTGACTGCCAACTGTCTCTCAAGTTCAGGGTTTAAGAAGGATCATCCTTCCTTCTTTGTCTTCTGGGATTAACCCAAATGCTGACCACAGCTTGTTTTATCCTCTCCCTCAATCTAAAATGCATGAAGCTTGGCTCCACACGCAGATGTTAGATTTGGAGTCAATCCAGTCAGGCCTGCTTGATCCAAGCAATGGGCTAAGTGGAGGTGGCTACACCAGAGCAGAGTCCAGACCTACGGTCTAAATAGAAATAATCTAAGATCAGAGGGAAGTGTGAAGAGCAGGCCTAGCTTTCATCCCTAGTCCAGGGGCTGTGGTTCTCCACTGGCTTGAATATTTCACATAGAGTAGTTAAGGCACTGGGGACACTGACACGCCCCACCGTTTCCACGGCTTCCCAGAACCAATGGAACTGGAGCAGAACATGCCTCCCTCAACTGGTCCTGACCTTCCTGCTTTCTAAGTTCCTGTGGTCTGGTGTTACAGCCCATGCCAAAGAGGTCCATCTGTGGAGGTTTCAGAGACTATGAATGCTCACATGTGCACACACTCATACACACTTCATATATGTAGTTGAGCACTTCACCTACCAGTAACATACACAGGAAAAACCTCATATTGAAAACATTCAACTAACATTAGATTTGTGTGTGTGTGCACATGCCTGTTTGCATGTGTATTGGTGTGTGTGTGTGTGTGTGTGTGTGTGTGCTCATGTGGAGGCCAGAGGTCAATGTTAAATGTAATTTTTCACTTTCCGTTCACCTTATGTTTTGAGATAGTCCCTCGCTGAACCTAGAGCACTGATTTAGCTAAATGGACTATCTCTGCCTCCCCAGGGCTGGGATTACAAGCATATACTATGTATATGCTTGGCCCAGGGAGTGGCTCTATTTGGAGGTGTGGCCTTGTTGGAGTAGTTGTGTCACTGTGGGTGTGGACTTTAATACCCTTGTCCTAGCTGCCTGAAAATTAGTATTCAGCTAGCAGCCTTCAGATGAAGATGTAGAACTCTCAGCTCCTCCTACACCATGCCTGCCTGGATGCTGCCATTTTCCTGCCTTGATGATAATGGACTGAACCTCTGAACCTGTAAGCCAGGGCCAGTTAAATGTTGGTCTTGTAAGAGTTGCCTTGGTCTTGGTGTCTGCTCATAGCAGTAAACCCTAACTAAGACACACCACCACAGTGGCTTTTTATGTGGGTGTTGAGAATTGTACTCTGATCCTCTTGTTTGCAAGCAAGCACTCTACCTACTGACCCACCTCACCAGCCCCTAGAAACCATATTACCACAAGAGCAATTATACATACACTGTTCCAAAGGACAGCCTTTGTTGATTACATATATAAATGGACTTTAAATTTCAAAGTTGAACAGTGAATTCTACAGTCAACAAGCTATGCTTTAAAAAAGGACTTTAACTTAGAAGATAGATCCTGAAGGAGTTGCACATGCACTTGGTGAATGGACAAAACTGGGTTTATAAGGACAGACCTGGGTTCCCTGTGGTCTATCTCCAGACATGCCTGAAGGTGAAAACGGAGGAGAAAACAGCAGTCCCCTTCACAGTAATGGTCATGAGGTTGCTGGCCATTTTAATGTCCCATGCCGCTGCTGGCAGGTGACCCCTGGTCTACAGTGTGGGAAAGGCCATGTGCCCTGCTCTTAATGACTCTGAATCTGGATGGGGAAAAATCAATGTAATGACCCGTAAGAGGAATCTGCTCATAAAGAAGGTCGCTAAACACCTTGAGTTATTCTCTGGCTCTTGAGGAAAGAAAACCCCATAAAAACCTACGAGGAGGGCATAACCTCAGGCTCCATTAGTGCCAGTGTCTGGGGGAGGTTAAATACTCCCAGGCATCCATGCTGACATTTTCCTCCTTGTCTACCTCCGTACCAACATCCTTTGCTCCGACACGTCCCGCAGTGGCTAAGAGCCCATGTGTAGAGGCTTTCGTGAGAATCACTGGAGGCCAAAGCATAGCCTGTCACCACCGTCAAGCCGATTTGTTCTCAACAAATTGAAGACATTGTTGGAAAACAATTTATCCATGGCCCCAGATTTCCAGCATCAATCTGGTGCCTTCAAGGCCCATTTCACCTTGGGTTGTGAGCGGCTAACTGCAAATCCCAAGCCAAGATGCATCTTGAAATTCATGCGAAACATAATATACAAATGGCTGGTCAGAGACGTGGCTGTTTCCCACACAGTTTCCTCTGCTTCATCCTGGGTTGTGCTCCTTTACTTAGCAACAGATGGTGTTTTAGTCAGTGTTTGTATTCCTGCACAAAGCATCATGACCAAGAAGCAAATTGGGGAGGAAAGGGTTTATTTAGCTTGTACTTCCACATTGCAGTTCATCACCAAAGGAAGTCAGGAATGGGACTCACACAGGGCAGAAACTTGGAGGCAGGAGCTGATGCAGAGGCCATGGAGGGGTGCTGCTTACTGGATTGCTTCCCCTGGGTGCTCAGCCTGCTTTCTTATAGAACCCAGGACTACCAACGTAGGAATGGCACCACCTACAACGAACTGGGCCCTTCTTCCTTGACTGCTAATTGAGAAAACGCCTTAAAGATGGATCTCATGGAGGCATTTCCTCAAGGGAGGCTCCTTTCTCTGTGATAACTATAGCTTGTGTCAAGTTGACACACAAAAACATCCAGTACACATGGCCTGATGGGGGAGAACAGAACCCAAAGGACTTGTCCCATTGTGAGTGTAGGGTCTTGGGGGGTGGGGCACTTGCTTTTTGTCAGCTCCCTCTTTGGAGTGGAATAGGTGTGGCAGACTTTTTGAGTCAAAGAGAGCTAGGCTGGCCCACTAGACCACAGTCATGACCACTGGCTAAGTTCTCCATAGTGCCCTGGCTTAGGAACTAATAGGCAACTGGATGAATCCTCAAGTGTGGTCTTTATGACAGAAGAGGAATGCTTCCAGGTATTACACAATGTCTCCAAGTCCTCCCTATAGATACTCCACTGACTCTGCCACTGGGAACTTCCTGCTTCCTCTAAGATGACATCATTCCTTCTCCTGAAGGGATCTAAGGCAGCAAGGCAGCAGTAGGTGAGGAGATCCCTGAGGGGACAGCTCTTCTTATTTCTTCTCCACATCACATAGCCTTGTGGGTCACTGACACAGTGCTGACTACCAGCTGACCATTCCAACTGTTCAACACCTGTGAATGACCTATGACCTTCATGCCTCATTCTTCCTTTGCCAAAAGCCTGAATCCACTGCATCAACTCAAAGCAGAACTCAGGGCTTTAGTCTATTCACTGAGCTCAAAACTAGTGAGCAGAGGCCCAGGAGAGCTCAACTGGTCAAGCTTTGCCATGTATGCACAAGGACCTGAGTTCTAACTGCAGAACCCAAATAAGAAAAACTCAAGGTGTGGTAACAGGCACTTGAAATCCCAGCACTGGAGAGGCAGAGACAGGCAGATCCCTTAGTTGGCAAGTTCCATGTCAGTGAGAGACCCTGCTTTCAAAAAAATAAAAAGAAAGAAAGAGAGAGAGAGAGAGAGAGAGAGAGAGAGAGAGAGAGAGAGAGAGAGAGAG
>NC_034590.1:169419221-169453512 GCF_900095145.1 Mus pahari
GAGAGAGAGAGAGAACACAACAACAAGGCAGTGCCTGAGGAATGACAGCCTAGGTTGGCCTCTGACCTCTGCAGGCATGCATGTGCATGTGTGCAAGCTCCCCCAGAGAGAGAGAGAGAGAGAGAGAGAGAGAGAGAGAGAGAGAGAGAGAGAGAGAGCAAGCACACCCTACCTCTTAAACTCTGCACTTTCCTTGAAAGACTAGAATCCAGTGGTGACCCTAAAGACCACAGACCGTTTTGTTCGCAGTGGGTTTTGTGTAACCAGTGAGTCTCTTTTGTACTCTCAGTTGCTTTGCTTCGGGTAAAAGGGAACAGCATTTAAAATGAAGGCAATGTTAACTCACAAATCAAATAATCTCCCTACAGCTGCCCCAGTGGCTTCCTCATTCAGTTAATTAATGCCCACGGCCTCAGGGTGAACAGGCTTCTGGGGAGAATGTGGGCATTATTTTCAGATCCCCGTTCAGTGTTGGGTCTCTGAATTTGAGATCCTACTCAGTATACCCATGTTATGTTAAACTGTGTGCAAATGTATTCACCAGCAACCTGACAGAATTCATACCATTAACGTCACAGAGGATTTACACTAGAAAAACAGTTTCTTCTCCACTCACAAGTGGTAGCTAATCCAGCACTACAACAGTGTGACCCAACAAGAACTGTCATCCCTCAGAGCCCATCAACCCTTAGAACAGCCCTTACTCTGTTTTCCATGACCACTGTGAGGAGGGCCACTTAAGAGCACAGCAGGCATTTTGTCCCCCAGCCATGAAACCATTTATGTGAATTCTTTTATACGTTTCTCATAAAACCGTTGCTGTTTTTAAGTATGTAACCACATGCCTTTTCAATATTTGCTTTTTCATCCCACCTGAGGAGGGACAGACAGCTCTTAATAACATGTGATTGAGTTTCAGACACATCTTTCAGACTGCATTCTCTAAAAGCCCAAAGCAACTAAGAGGCAATCTCTGAGTCTGGGGTGAGTTTTGATCAAAGCAGAGCCTTGATTTCTTCAGAGTGACTCTATGTGATGTCAATCACTCTGCCCCAAACACATCTTAAGCCCAAGCATGGCAGAATTCTAAATGTAACAGGCACATGGGGCCTCTATGCTTCATATGTCACCCTCACCTCATTGTGGACAATGAGAAGTCACGCTAGCATGTGTAAGATTTCTGGTCTGTCTCTTCTCTAATAACAGTGAGGATGTCACCAAAGACAAGGATAGATAGATGATAGATAGATAGATAGATAGATAGATAGATAGATAGATAGATAGATACCTGATATATGATTGATAGGTGATAGACAGACACCTGATAGATAGATAGATAGATAGATAGATGATAGATAGATAGATGATAGATAGATGATATAAATTGATTGATAAATAATCAATAGATGCCTGATGGATGATAGATAGATGATAGATAGATAGATAGATAGATAGATAGATAGATAGATAGATAGATAGATAGATAGATAGATGATAGATAGATACCTGATATATGATAAATAGACAATAGACAGAAACCTGATAGATAGCTAGATGATAGATAGATGATATAAATTGATTGATAGGCAATAGATACCTGATAGATGATAGATAGATAGATAGATAGATAGATAGATAGATAGATAGATAGATAGATGATAGAAAGACAGACAGACAGACAGACAGACAGACAGATCGGTCTTAGATACCCTCTCACAGGCCCCGACAGCTGTCTGTCCATAGCTGTGCAGACCATTTTGCTTGTTCCCTGAAGGCTCTTCTAACCCAGACACGGTGACAGGGTGTTGTTAGCCTCTTAGCCCAAGAAATTACAAAGCTCACTGTGAAACCGTGACATTTCTGTCTAACACGATTATCCTTGCTGCTTCCATGTGCATACTCTGACCCTGCAGGGGTTGGCTCTCTTTCCACCATGCTGGCCCAGTGAGCTAAACCAGGTCATCAGGTACCACTCTACTATCTCATCAGCCCAAACCTGTATTTCCTAAACACTGCCATGTCATCGTGTCTTCTTCCCCTCTGCCCTCACTTTCTGGGCATAAAGACATTCACATTCGAATCTCCTCATCCTCAAAGCACCTCCAGCTACCAGCCATGATCCAATCCACTGTCACACCACGAAGACAGGGAGAGAATCCTAGCAAGCCCCTGCACTGCAGAGTCCAACAGTGTCCCCTCAGACAGTACCTCTTTAGCCTTTGAGGAGCAGCTGATCACCAACTGTGTATAACTTTAATTTCTTCTGAAGAGAGACCCAAAGTTTTGCTAATCTGCCAAGAACTGCCTAAAATGTTTCTCACGTCAACACTTCAGCTACAAAAACTGCCATGGTTGGAACTCAGCCTCCCCGCAGCCACCATCAGCAGCTTAGCATGGCCTACCAAGGGCAGGTGCAGTCTCACTGGGCCTTCACTTTGTCCCAGTCGTCCTTTCCTTCCCACGCTCTCAGACTCTGTGTATGGCGTCTCTCCCTGGCCAGTTCCTTGGTCAGGTGGGCAGGAACTCAGTCCAGTGTCTTGTATAAAGCACCATTGGAATATCACTGATTTCAGTTATAAAACTGGTTGTTACCAAGGCCATTGTGTCTCATTCCCAAGATCTTCATGAGGCCCTTATCTGGCATCATCATAACACTCAGGTCTTTGCCACATGGAGTGATCTGGCAGCCTCAGTTTAAAATAGGACTCCACCTTTAGGAACTCTTCAGCAATCCACATGAGCATGTGTGATAGTCACAATCTTGTAAAACTACTCTACTGAAATATGCAACCTTCACATCACTTGGAAATCTCACTCTTGACTCACGACACCCTTTAAACAAGCATCGGTGATCTGGCATGGGGAGACGTTCAGGTGGCAAGAGCTCTTCCTGTGCATGAGGAAGACCCATGAGGGTCTGCATGTGGTTCCTCCGAACCCATGGAGGAGTCAAAAGTCCAGCCAGGCACAGGGGGACATACCTGTGGTCCCGACTACTGGAAGGCTGGGGCAGGAGGATTGTCAGAATATGTAAGGTGAAGACCTAGCTGGGTATCATGAGAGTCTATCCCCAAAATGAAAAGAAGAACCAAAAGTCTAAACTTCACGGTAAAACAGGTAACTATAAGAGTCATTAAAGACCTACTACATCTAAAGCACTTCTCTGGGTAACTAGAGTGTGGCAGGGTTTACCACAGAGAGCAGCACTGCTCACCCTCTGGGAGAGGCCTTGCTACTGTACCTCCCACTGTGGTAGCCTCCATCCAAGCTAAGCAGTTTCAACAGAAGACTGTGGCAAAGTCAGGGAAACCGGCTTTGAGGCTTTCACCGTGGTCAAAATGCATGTTGCCTACAAGTGCAGAAGCCCTTTTCATACCAGATGGCCCTGGCTCAGTGTCCTTCTGGGTCAGCTATTTCCTGTTGCAAATCTCTACCTGCTGCTACATCACCTTTGAGTCCTACCCTGGTCCAATGTGCTCACCAGGCCTCAGAAGAAAGGGCATCCAAGCTCTGCTGACATAATGCCCAACTCCCCTTTAAGTCAACTATGGCCATGGGGAGGGCGGCAGGGCAGGCCTGAGGAGTCTTTCAAGGTCCCCAGGGGGCTTCCCCTTCCTGCTGTCTGTCAGGCAGAGGCTGCTGTGAGGCTCCTGCTGAATCTTTCATGGGTCTGCTCTGCTCCTGGGCTGTTTTATTCATCATTGCTTTTATCTGATCCAAGTGCATATTGGTGCAGTCTGCATCCAGCATGGAGATTTTCTTCCAAATATAAAACCCACAATAACTCCGCTATGTAAACTCTCTCTGGGTAGTTTGAATTGCTCCAGTAGCTCCCCTTTGGATATTCAGGCATGGGTTCCAGATGGGGCAGTTCCATGCGCCCCACTGGCTAGGAAGTGACTGGTCTTGCTGGAGCAAGTGGGTTCAGCTGGACTCCTTCCACTGGCTGTGCCTCTGTCCCTGTGCAGGCACTGCCCTTGGCACTACCATGTCCTGCCTTCAATGCTGAGACACAGGACTAACTCCAAGGAGGAGCACTGTCCCAGTGGGACAAGGACAGGGCGAACTCACCTGGTAATTCTGCCTTCCAATGGCGAATGACTCCCGACCCTGAGCAAAAAAGCCCCAGCTCAGAAAGCTGATTCCAACCAACCAACCAAAGGTCTCCAAGAAAGGAAGTACAAGGTTAGATGAGAGAAAAAGGCCTCTGTGGTGCTGAGCCCCAGTCTTCAGGGACAGGACAGAACAGGACAGGACAGGACAGGACAGGACAGGACAGGTGCAAGGTCTGTGGCATTGAAGAGGAATGCCAACGTGAGCCTCACCCTCTCCTGGTTTCCACTCCTCACACTTGTCTTACTCCTGGCATAAGTTCTCACAGAAATGCCTAATGTCCATTGTCTGGAGGATGACTGGGACCTACTCAAACAAGTGGTGGCTCACATGCCTTCCTAAACTCTGATCCCTCAGACCAAACCAGCGAGAAGCTATGTGCTATTGGCTGCTTAGTGGAGAATAGAAGAAAACTCTGGGCCCTTCCTCTTCTGAGCACTCACTATTTGGGCTCCCTGGCCTGTGACTAAGGTTCTCTCTCTGCCACTTCAATCAGTGGCAGTGACTTTTTGAGGAATTTTGATTTGAGGGGCTCATGATGCTATCCTCCAAAAGTGTGTGTTTTGTTCCACTCCGGTTTTAATAAAATGAAACAAGCCATATCATTTATGTAAATTTAAACCCAGCGATTCATAAAACTGGTCTCAGATCAGAAAACCTCATGCGTTCAGACAAGCAGGGACAGACAAAGAGTGTCCCCTGAAAGCCGATCTGTTGTCAGGGGCTTTGATTTCAACAGCTGGTGGTACCTTCTGTCTAAAAATCCTGCACAGACTCGCTGGAAATTTGAGTGTGCATAAGACACCTTCCTCTTGCTCACACAGCCAAGCCATGACTCCAAGGTTGTCATCATGGTGTTTTCAGGGTGATCTTCCTATGTTTGCCCATGGAAACTGTCTATTACAAAACCCTGTTGTTCTGACAGTCAGAGTCCAGCATCCGATTTCCATGTACAGAGGCACACAATGGGCCACAGGCTTCACTAAGCCTTTAAGAGTGTCAGAGGTCCCCTGGGAGGTTCAGAATGAAAGCAAAAAAAAAAAAAAAAAAAAAAAAAAAAAAAAAAAAGTGCCCTGTATAATGTTATTTCCTACTAATCCTAGGAAAATGAATGTTAATTTATCATGAAAAGGGGTTAATTATGCATTTATTTCCGACGCAGGTACATGAGATCAGGCTCAGAGAAAAAAATAATACTGAGTATAATTCTCTTTTAAATGAGAATTCCATTTTCAGCATTTTTATCAAACAGAAGCTAAACTCGAGCAACCGCACAGAAGAAAGAGTGGCTGGGTAATGACAAGCCTCAACTATAATTTTAATTAACCTTCTGATCCTGCTTAAATATATTTTGCCTTGTAAAAATCTGTAATAACATCTATTTCAATCTCCTCCGCTATTAGTTATTAAATTGAAAATGGGTGCCTAGACCGATCTGGCAAAGATATTCAAGAAATTTTTCTTTATTCTCTCTGGTTTATTAAAGTAATAATTTGTAGCATAAAATTTCTCTGATTAAGTAATTTAGTGTAATTAAATCACCAGATTTATTAGGCTTCCTGTAGCAGCGAGCAGCTGGAATGATGGATCCTGTCAGATGTGGAAGCCTGAAAGCGTATCTTGGTGGTGGCTTTTTCACGTTTCCAAGCTGCTCAGACCACAAGTCCATCAGTTTCGCCAGACCTCTCCCCACAGTCTGAGGTTCTGAAGGTCCTTGCCTCCCAACTCACTCAACTCGCAGTGTGAACAAATCTTCAAGGAGGCCCTGTGTGCTGGTGTCAGCGACTCCGAGGACAGGGAGGGCAAGGAAAAGGGTGTATTAGCTGAAGGCACATGTTTAATGACCCGGCTCAGAACTTCTCTTCCCTTATGGACCCCAAGCTTCGACTGTCCCACCCACCCACCCACCCCCGCAACACTCTGTTGTAAATTTCTTCTGGGCACTCTTAAGTCTTGTCTACCCTCAGCCCTAAGAACTCACTGTAAGGTGGGATCAAGCTGTACATCTACAACCAGATTCAGACCCCTTGGTGAATCGAACCTTTAAAGTTCTACAGCAGGACGGTCGGGAACGGAGTTACCTCTCAGTGAGTTTGTGACCCTGAGCCCCATTGCCCCATTCCCTCACGGGAATGAACACAGTTGAAATCCTCGCTTTGGAACTTAAAACATATCTACTTATCAAGCCTCCACTGCCTATGTGTGCTGGTAACCTGTGATCTGTCCCCGGTGGAATGGTATGAGAGCAAATGTTCTCGAGACACATCTAGACTCTTCTGAGGAGAGAGCCCAAAGCCCAGAGCGCAGCTGCACAGTAGTTAACAGGAGATGAGACAGGATGCACTGCTCCAGAGGCTGGGCTGGAGATAGAGGGTGCCAGGTGTCAAAGGACAACCAGGGAAAAGGCCTTGAGGACCTGGCATGGGAAAGGAATTCAAGTGGGTCCAGCTGTCTTGGAAGACAGAGTGAGGAGGAGAAGGCTAGAGAGTCAACAGGACCCCAGGCCCAGAATGGGTCTCAGCACCATATAGCTAACTGGCTTCAAAAGACACACTGAAAGTACACCTTCACACTGGGGATCTCCAGGAGATGGGCTATGAGGGGTGCCAAAAGCCTTCTAGGCAGCTGTGAGGTGTGAAGACATAAATCTGCTCTCAGTGAATAGCACCCTGCAGGCACTGACCTTGAAGGAGGCACTGTTCATTGGGGTCTATAAGTTTTTCCATTTACAAAACAAACATCTGTTATGTGAGTCTGGTGTCGAATACAAATATTTGTATTTGAAGCCCGAGACTGCTACATGTTCAGCCTCTTACGTCTGCGGTAAAGCACTCCCATCACAGACAGTTCCCTCTTGTCCCTACTCAAGCAGAGCTGGGTGTAGAACTCACATCAGCCCTGTGGCCCCGGCCTTTCACCTGGATGCTGGCTGGGCTCACCCTGTCTGCGACACCTGTCTTGAGATGTCTGTGGCAGATTGCACTTCTCACCCAGTGCAGCCCAGCATGAGTCTGCCTTTGGTGTAAGGCACACCTTGGATCTTAACATACTTCTGGTGACATACCAACTCATCCACATAAATGCCTTTCTGACGACTGCTTATTCCTCTCCATGCCAGAGGTTAGACCGCAACCCCCATGGACTTCGGACTGGCTTCTCAATTCAGGCTTTGGCTGACTGACAATGGAACACAGCACTGTACTAAAAACACCCTTAAGAACTTCAGACAGCTTTCTGCCATGAGCTTGCTTAGCTGGCACTGAAGAAGTTTGTCCCCCACCCCACTCCCCAGAGTAAGAATAACAAACAAACAAACAAACAAACACACTAGTCAGTGGCCAGATCTGCCAGTCCTGATCTTTTTGACAAATTAGGCTTCTCAAAAGAAAACTGCAAGCTCAAGTACGAGTTCAGTATGTTTTAGATCCACATAATTTTACCCCGCAGCCAAGGCAGCTTTTTAGATTCAGCTATATCTCTATTTCAGAAAGGAGTGCTAAGTAAATTCTATGAACAAAATGAGCTAATTCTGTGGATCTTCCAACGAGTCCTTTCCCTGAATTCTTCTCCTTAATAACCTATAAATTTCAGTCATGTGACCCTTTCTTCAGTGTCTGGGGCAGTAAAACTCTTGCTGAAAATCAATAGTCTGCCTACTTTTAAGACTTCAGCGTGTTGTGAGACAGGAGCTTGCTTTATAAAAGTCCATAATGACCTAAAAGAGATTTGATTCTAGAAATCAGAATCCCCACACTAATAGGTTTTCACTGGAGAAGGCTCTCCTAGCTCAGAACAGACTACCAAATGGGCTAGATTTTTCAATTTTATACCTTAGTCCATAAGTGCTAATTTCTCAGTGGAACAGTCAGATAATATACTACCAGAGACTACTGAAGCCTCCAGTCACAGTTGTGAATTATTAATTTAAAAGGTTATGCACTAGTGCTAATATAAATTATCTTTAAAAAACTATCTAGATGGGTAACATTTTAATAAGCTTTAAAACTCGATTTTCCTCTCTCAATACTGAAAGCAAAATACAAGGCATAATGGCTCTGAGCAAGCTGCGGATTTATTGGACCTTCTTCCTAAAAGATTTGCATGCCATTCCCCATACAGATGACAAAGAATGGAGCCTGCCTGTGAATGCCCTGCCCTAATCAATTTAAGGCAGCAGGTGCATAGCCCAANCCTAGGATACAAAATGAAATCTCACTCAGGCACACACCGTGTCCAGGGCTCCGTTCGGAAACCTGTGCACGGCGGCACTCAGGCTTCACCTGAGTCCATCACAGGGAAGAAGAAGCAAGATCTGGTCAGGCCCCGAGGGAAACAAATAAAATACCAACACTGGAGTTGCCTGCAGAAATGTCAGCTTCCCCCAGGTTCATAGCAAGTGTTGTCTGCCTGCTGTAGAATGCATCCGGGGCCTCATCCTCAACGTGGAGCCTTATCCCCGGGAAAGGGGAGGACCTGGAGAAAATAATGTGCCTACTTAGCTGTCTAACCACGTGCCCGCTCCCAAAGATGGCTTGACATTTATCAGGAAGCCTGAGCGAGGGGCGCTCAGCAGGCTGCCTTCCGCCAAGGACAGAAGAAGAGAAAAACACAATGTTAGATTACCATGCATAGATCATTAAAGGGCGAGATTAATGCCGGTTGATTTTCTGCTAAGTACACTCGCGCCTGGCGCCCTCATCTAGAATTGTGTTGAGAGCTTCGCTTCCTGAGTGAAACTCAAAGTTTCAGGAGGAAAATGAGCGAAGGCAGCTGGCCCAGACCTCTACCTTCTTTGGGGAGTCCTTGTGTTTGGCACTGCTCTACCTAGGGAACTGTTTACCTCCCAGCTCTCACCAGGAGGCTGCCCCATCACCATAGTTACAAGATGTAAACGTCATTACTGTAATAAAGAAAACAGAATTTAGCCAGCTGCACCACTCTTCAAAATCCAGGAGGAAATGAAAGTCCTTCTGCATTTCCTCTTTTTTTAATGGCCACTGCCTGGTTTTCCAGTGAGCCTCTGCCCATTTCAACCTTTCAGGGCCCGAGTGACAAATCAAAACGCAGGTCCATGTGCAAAATGGAATACCTAGCTGGGTACCAAAAGGATTTTCTTTCTTTCTTCCTTCCTTTCTTTCTTTTTCCTTCCTTCCTTCCTTCCTTCCTTCCTTCCTTCCTTCCTTCCTTCCTTCCCTCCTTCTTTCTTTTTTTCTTTTTTCTAAGTGGATGTTAGTTTTTGTCTTATGTGTTTACTTTAAAATTTTAAATATGGCTTAATAATGTCTGGTGCAGACAGCTGTCACCGTCAACAGCCCAGCAAACACTGTAGTATGTTTTTCAAAGATGTTAAAAAAGAAAAAAAAAAAGAAAAAAGAAAAAGAAAACAGACAAAAACACAACATAATCTGTGCTTTTATAAACAGAGACCTTCTTTTCATAAACATATATCAGTCCAAAAAGGTTTACTAAGGAAGAGACCACTAGCCAGGGGCCTACAAGAGTAGGTGACATTGTTAGGCACTGGGGGGATGGAACAGAAGTGGCTTCATAGTTGGTGCTTGATGAATCTGAAAGTAATTCGCATGTCCCTGTCACCTGCTTTTACCTTCTTCCCTAGTTGTCCCACCCCCACAATCCTTTCTTCCTCTGTCCCTCCTGTCAATTCTTCCAACCATCCCCATGTCCAGTAATCTTGAGAGTTCACAGGACCTGGCACTTGACCTTCAAATACATCACTCAAAAGATAACCCAGAGAGAGAGAGAGAGAAAGAGAGAGAGAGAGAGAGAGAGAGAGAGAGAGAGAGAGAGAGAGAGAGAGAGAGAGAACTTTCAGGAACAGAGAGGCAGGAAAGTCAGGGCTCTCCCATAGTGCAGCAGGTAAGATCACAGAAGAGAGACTTCTGAACTTGATCTTAATGGGTGAAGTAGATTCCACAAAGACCACCACGAACATCGGGAACAAAGGCAGAGGGTCTGGGATGTATCTGGGACATTCCGGGATGGACACCAAGTCTGGTGTCTCTGGAATGTAGAAGAATGTGGCAGAAGATGTGGCTAGAAATAAGACAAAGGCCTAGATGTGAGGTTCTAATGAGACACACAAGCTCTTTCTGGGACAATAAGGAGTCACTTAGGGTCTTTAACTAGCTAATTACAGGAACACATCCAGGAGTTATGAGGGTGACCCTAATGCTCCATGGAAGACAGGAGTCAGAAGACAGAGAGTGGCTCACTAGAAGATTATGCAATGTCTAGTCAAACTAATGAGGTCCTGGGCTATAAGAAAAGATGCCAAAGCCATATTGACATTTACACCAGAAAAGTTCAAGGTCAACAGAAGAGCAGAGGAGGGAAGGCCTGGGATAGGAGACAGTGCTGAGCCTGGGGAGGCCCAGAGAGAAGGGGAGAATTACAACTCGCTCTCTGAAGCTTGGAAGAGGTATGAGCCACAGCTGGCAGCTGACAGGGAGGACACTGAAGACACACAAGTGCCAGAGTGTACCCAGAAGGGTTGATGGGAACACTGAGTATACAGAACCATTCTTCACAGGACAGACTTGCCATCAAGGAGGTGGCAATTAGTTGGGGAAATTAAGTACAAATCAATATGTATCAGAACACCACAAACCAGTAAAGTTACATCCTGAATGTCTGATCACATGTCCTCTCTCACACATGTATCATGTCCTCTCCCACACGTGCATGTCCGGGACATTCAGAATAAAACCAAAATTGCCAGCTTGAGCCAGAAAGAAACATATCAAGAAATGGCATCTCAATGAGCCCAAGCTCATGGCAGGAGCCAGGTTATAAACAGAGACCTCCCTTATAAATGTCTATTCTGAGATCTGACTTTTTCCTCACTTTGCCATTATTCACACATAAAACACCCTTTCAAAAGCACAGGGTGGTTCTGCCTGCTGCTTAACCATACCTGAGGTCTGAAACCTGTGCAGATCTTGTTGGTGAATAGCTATGCTTTTCAAATATACATGAATTATGAACTATTTGCTTCAGGAACCCTAAACATAGGGACCAAAGCTGTTCCAGGAACCCTTCCTTAGTCAGGCCAACCCAAAAGCACACACTGCACTCCACAGCTCTTACAGTATACACTGTCTGGTGGTGGTAACTGCCTACACTTTGAGTTTATTATTCTTTAATTGTTGCTTGGCCAGATGTCAAGCTTTTTGAGAACAGGTTGAGTTACACTTTTCTGTGTGTTACAAAGCAGGTACTTAGGGAGTACACCGCTTCAGGAACCTAATTCACCAGTTTAAGGAAGGGATCCAAAATTGCAAAACTGGATTTGAACAACAGATTCAATCTAATGGATAACTGCATAACACCCCAAGGTGTATGGTGTACATGGGGTGTCCTGGATACCGGGGGGAGGGTGGGCAGTTCTACTGGGCATTGACTTGAGTCACCACATGATGGTGTGCTTCTAGCCTGATAGATTAAAACAAGAGAACTATTCTTGATAGCAAGACAGCAAACGGAAAATACTACCCTGCTTCTCCTGCAGAGTTAGGGCTCATGCTCCTAGTTTGGAGGCTTTCCACGTGACAGGTCATCCTTTCCTGATCCCTGTCTGTCCCTGGAGGCTCTGGGAGCCCTGCTGTACTTTGTGCCATACGGGAGTGCTGAGTCTGTGTTTTTTGTTCCTGCACAGGGAACAGTGGTCCTGGAGTGGGAACTGCTCTGAGCAGAGGGAAGTGGAATATAGCGCAGGAAAGAAGGCAATGCACAGCAAAGCTAAGCAGTCTCGAAGTACCACATGGTCCCAGACTCCAGAAATGGTTTAACACATCAAGACTACGTCCAGTGAGAATCTAAGAACTTCACAGATATTAAAACTCCCCATGTAAACTCCACACGGATGAAAATACCCGAAACAAAACTGGGCAAGCCAGCAGACGCCACCTTGTCCCATCCCCGCCCCCTACTCCCAGGAGAGTCTGAAAGGCTGTGAAGGGGTCAAAAGGGAGCAGACATCATATATACAGGAGCAAGCTGTGTGCCCACAGAAAGGCAAGATACAAACTCTGGAGTTCTCTAGGTCCCCAGTCCAGAGGCTGCACTGGGCCCCTTGAGATGCCACAAGCAAGATGTCGCCCACCGAGCAGACCACACAGAGGAAATTCCTTGTTTCCTCCACTCAGAGTTTGCAACTCTGACAATACACGCTCTGCCAAATGAATTCGATTCCTTAATAATCATTACTGCAATCCAAGCTTGTCAGAAAATATTTCTTTGCAAACAAATACATGATTAACTCAGACAACACCTTCTGACTCAAAAGATTTTAAAGTTCCTGGCTGATGTGAACACTCAGGCAAAAAAAAAAAAAAAAAAAAAAATAGTATCAGCGCCAAAGGAAAATTCATGCATAGTTCAATTTACAATATTGTAATAAGACTCTGCGGCATAAATTCCAGCACAGTGGACAGAAAAGCTATTTGCGTAGCATGTGGGAACATAAATAAAAGCCAAATACTAGACTGTCCTCACAAATATGAAACTTTCTTTTGTGAATCTGCACTACCTGACATGTTTTCCAAGCAGGTTGGGGCCTTTGATAAATTTCGTGCCTCGAAGATCTTCATCAATACTGACTCTCGGTCTTAGTGTTGCAACACTAAGTGAAGAACGCTAGTAATACTGTCACAGACAACAGCTGTAATTCAGGGAATTTATCAGCACTCACTCTTGACAACCTCTGTCACCAAATTCTGAACTTTTCTGGTAATAAGACTAACGCCTTCGCCCCTATTTTCTTGCTTCTACTCCAGCCAGTGGACATCACTGACCTCTCCCGACACCTCCCTAATGCTCCTCTTGGCCACTCTCTGTGGTGTCTGTGACAGAGGTTCCTCGAAAGCACCACACCTACCGCTGAATCATTTCCTTTGTTTTGTTACTAAAAACCATGAAATGAAACCACACTGGAATTTAAGAGTTTGGGGCGACCCAAACTTCTGTTCTTAGGGGATGGACTCTCTTATTTGAGTAGGGTAAGCTGCTTCTTATTCTCTTTGAGGCGAGGGGTGTGCTTCAGCACTGATGTTTCTGCTTGGTTTTGAGCTGTGGGTTTGAACCACAGGAAAACGAGTGTTTGTTTGACAGAACTGCTACCCTGCCCCGTCGTCATCCCCTGGAACAATGTCCACTCTAGACTACGCTTAGAAGCGCACGTGCGCATGCGCATTCCCTCTTTTCTAGGACGCATCTTTGTTCCATTTTCTGACTCGTTGTTATAGAGCAGTAATTTTCGCCAGGAGGGGTCATGGGTTCCTTCTAAGTCACTATGTGAAGCTAGTGCGCCTCACTCCTCCATAAAAAACCAGTACAGTCGATTTTGATGAAGCCCTTGAGGTGGGCGGTAATAATGAGCTCGTTTCTGAGGATCTCTGAACAAAGACGTTATCATCCCTGCGTCTGTACAAATTTATCCTTGTGCCTGCAAGAATCACTTGCGATATCACTCTGCTCCTGTGTGGGAGGTGCTGCTGACTCCTGCTTAGTAACTAGGAGCAGGTAGAAACAGTTTGTGAGCAGTCATATGGTGAGAAACAAGAGAACCAAGCAAGAGAGCCAGCAAAGGCTTAATGACTGTGCTTTGTTCCAAGGACCTGAGAGGAGGCAACCAGGACAACACCCCCAGACGGTTTTACAGGCAGTCACCACTGGGCTTCTGAAAACTGAGATCATTGGGCTGGTAGTGGAAAGAGCCTTGGGCCAGAGATAAGGGGGAAGGCCTAACTCTGCCATCTACATCGGCATAAGTACTACAGATCTTAGTTTATTTCTTGTGAAATGGTCACAGTAGCACCTCAGTAAGCTATTCACCCTTGCTTGCTCGCTTTCTCCCTCCCTCCCTCCCTCCTTCCCTTCCTTCTGGTGTGCCAGATGCTGCCTGTACCCCAGACTACTTGCCGCCCGACCCTACCTGTCCTTGGGGGTTGGAGGTGAGGTGGTTCAGAGTCCCAACACAGACTCCCAGAGCAGGTGAGAACTGTTGCAGCAAGGTCCTCTGAATGCTGCTACAAGCTCCTTTAATACCCTCCGCCTGCACCCCATTGGTCCTGAGAAGGCATCTCTTCTGAATGGCAGTTCCCGATTGACTGGCATTTCCAGCACCAGCCATTTTTAGTCTCTCAGAAAGTCCTCAATTAGGTCCTCCTGCAGGAGATGCTTTTGCGGCTGTGCGCAGTCCCTGGTGTTTACATAGAGGTGGGTCCCGTTGTTTCTGCTTCACAAAAACTTCTAAAGAAAAAGTCTATGAGCAAGTTACACACATACCAAAACCTGGGCTCATTTTTTTTTAACAGTTTGGGTATAAATGAGTTAAGTAATTACTAATACAATAGCATGTACATTAAAAAAAAAATAGGCATATAAAATTTACCTTGCTCAAGAACACAGGTGTACAAAAACACAGTCAAACACAATTGGTGGGCAGGGAGGGATGAGCTGAAGAAAAGACTAGGAATAAGCCCCAACGAGCCAGAGAGGCTGTCCCCTGGAGGGTGAAGCGCACACAGTATCCTGTCAAGCACAGAGCAATGACCAGATGAAGAAGATAACGGTGAAATCAACAACTCTCTTCATTTTAAGAACTATAAAAGGAAACATCCAGTAAGTGTTCATTATGAAGCACGAGGTCACGTTCCAAGTATTAAGGCTTAGTTTGAACATTGCACTATCTACAACCACGGTCAATCATGGTGCCTCCACATGGACACATCAGGAGACTTCTTGATTCTGAGACTGGAGGTTTAGCTGAAGAGTGTTCGGGAAGCTCTCTGAGGTGAGGATTCTATCATAATGATGACGTTTGGCATCTCTGAAGATGGAGATGTTCTAGAAGCTGAGAACTCAGGAGTTCTTCAGATACCCGGCTCATCTCATATGCAGAAGGAAGCATGTTCAATGGCCTACCTGTGACTTTTCAATGGTGCTGAGACCCTGGGGTTTGTGCTTGTGTGTTCAGTAGAAAATAAACCAAGCATAGGTCTCAAAGTTCTGGTCCCAGAGCCCCATGCCATAGCTGAACACTCTAGGAAGCTATTCCGCAAGACTCTCGGCATCTTGCTTCCCCAGCATTCTGCTGATGGCAGCTGTAGAACCTATGGAAATCTCACTCTGTACATCTTTGCTTCTAGAGTCAACTCCAACCTAAATCAAAAGCAAGCATATAGACTGGCTCTGCTGAAACCATGCTCCCAACCCTGCCTCATTCTGGCACTGGAGAGACAGAGCCTGGTGGGTTGAGGGCAGCATGCTCATGAGCTGTCAGAAGTAGGAACATGGCATGTGGATAAACAGCAACACGCCCTCCCTCTCCTCTCCAGGCTCTGGCTAGCTGGAGTAGGATATCCAGCACATGGGTATTGCTATCTCCAGTGTCCTCTTCTCTGACTTAGCTCCTTCATTTGTGATCTCTCGCTCCCCCTCCTCTACTCCCCCATCTCTCTGTCTCTCTCTGTGCATCTCTGTCTGTCTCTGTCTGTCTCTGTATCTCTCTCTCTCTCTCTCTCTCTCTCTCTCTCTCTCTCTCTCTCTCTCCTTCTTTATCTCTGTCTGTCTGTCTCTGCAAGTCTTCTTCCCCAGTGAGAACAAGAGGCTGGTGCTGTTTGGCCTATCAGTGGCTTCTCACTCCTCTCAGCACCACACCAAGCATGCCAATCCATGCATCCATCGCATGTGGCCTGGTTTTGCAGAAGCAGAAAGATCTGCAGCGTGTGTGATTCGCTTCAGTCCCGACTGACCACCTGGCCAGCATCACTCTCTGACCCTGTGACCAGCTCTCCAGAGGAACATTCTTTGCATTGCCCCACTGACCCTCTGGGAGATTTCTGAAATCCAGGACGACGGCCTCGTCTCCCCACGCTGCGCCCCAGTGCTTGAGAATGCTTCAGGTGTTGCTGGTTCCCATATCTGTTTCCTGATGCTACAAAGGACATTCCACTGAATACAGGCCCACCCCATCTGGAAACTCAAGGTCCTTTGCTTGTGTGTCACAAAATACAACTGCCAGGCCCTTTATCCTCTCTACTCTCTGAAGGCTGGTCCAGATGGACTGCCTTCCCTACCCTCCAGCAACTGGTTCGTGCAGTCTCTAGACATACAGAGGGGGCACCTGACAATGGCCCAGATGATTTGGTTGAGTCCTACAAAACGCATAGGCCTCCAGAATCAGTCACTTCCTGTCCTACTGTCAGTAGGTGGATCCACATGGTGTGCAGGTTGGATGGCCGCCTTCTCTCTGGTCCCATGTGGCTGCATCCCTAGTCGCTTGCCCACTTCTCAGAGATGCCATCATTTACCAGGCTGATGATAATGACTGCTTCCTCAGGGGAGAAGTGTATCTTCTGTCATTAGGGCCTGGCAGAGACCCACTACCTCTGGAGAGAGCCCCAGACCAAGCCTCCCAAACCAAGCCTCATCTGTTTGGTGAACCAAGTGGCTACAGATATTGCTGCCTCCCTTGCCAGACCTTGGCATGAAGAAGAGGTGGCACTGCTGTTGGGCTTCCTGGCCAGCTGTTCAAGCTCTAATTGAAATGTGTCCTCAGAGGGTCACAGCAGAGACCTAAGGCCCCCTGACACATCTGTTCTGCCTGGACACGAAGCTGGTTCAAAGCACGAGGCCTGGGAGAAACCTGCTACACACACCAGTCATCCGGCTCATGGTTGTTTAACCAGAGCCCAGAATGGTGGGCACCAGAGAAGCTTTCCCTTCAGGCCAGAAAAAGCATTTGGTCTCCTCACTAGGGGTACCTGCACAGTAGTGTCTGCATCTTAAGATCTTACTCAGGCCGGGCATGGTGGCACACGCCTTTAATCCCAGCACTTGGGAGGCAGAGGCGGGCAGATTTCTGAGTTCAAGGCCAGCCTGGTCTACAAAGTGAGTTCCAGGACAGCCAGAGCTATACAGAGAAACCCTGTCTGGAAAAACCAAAAAAANAGGCCAGCCTGGTCTACAAAGTGAGTTCCAGGACAGCCAGAGCTATACAGAGAAACCCTGTCTGGAAAAACCAAAAAAAAAAAAAAAAAAAAAAACTTACTCAGATCTTTGTGCAGCTGCAAAGATCACCTCAGGAACTCAATACCTCTATGTGCCACACACAAGTTTTCTCATATGCCTGTTTCCCTCTCCCTCCCCACTCCTCCCCCTCCCCCTCCCTCCCTGTCTGTCTGTCTGTCTGTCTGTCTCTGTCTCTGTCTCTCTCTCTCCCCCCTTCCCCACTCCCCGTATGTGTGGGTGCGCCACATACGTCTTAGAATTACTTCTGCTGGGATAAAACACCATGAACAAAGCGACCTGGGGAGGAAAGACTTTTCTTAACTCACACTTCGCCATCCCTGTTCATCACTGAAGGAAGTCTGGGCAGGAACACAAGCAGAGTAGGAACCTGGAGGCAGGAGCTGATGCAGAGGCCATGGAGGGCGCTGCTTACTGGCTTGTTCCCCATGGCTTGCTCAGCCTGCTTTCTTATAGAACCCAGGGTCACAGTGATCTGGGTCTTCCCCACCCATCACTAACTTAGGGGAAAAAAATGTCCTACAGTTGGATCTCTCAGAGGCATTTTCTCAGTTGAGGTTCCGTCCTCTGGTGACTCTAGCTTGTGTCCTTGACATAAAGCTGGGGCCACCACTTCATGCATTTGAAGGCCAGAGACTGATATTGGCTGCCTTCCTTAGTCACACTGTATCGTGGTTTGTGAGGCAGGGTCTCTCTCCCACTGACCCTGGAGTTTGCTGATTTGTCTAGGCTAGCTAGCCAGACCATGCCAGGCTTCCTCCTGTTTCTACCTCCCCAGCATTGAGGCCACACACAGACTCTGCTGTGTCTGGTTTTATATGCATGCGGAAGCTCAAACTCAACTTCTAGTGTTTGCATGACAAGTACTTAGCTCACTACTCAGGTCCTCCTACATGATTTTTTTCCTTGAGGCGTTTAAAGTCTCCGACCCTGAAAGGAAAATCCTCAGTTTAGACCCGAGGCATAACCTGAGCATCCAAGACGGAACCCATAGCCTCACGGGCCTCAGTCATGAGACCTTCACTTCATTTCCCAGTTCCCATACATCTATCGCTCAGAGCCTGAGCCTGTGCCTTTAGTAGAGACACTCTTGGGACAAGCATCACCCAGACTGTAGTATGCCAACCAGACCCTCCATGGGGAAGACCAGCTAAGTCTGGGAGTTTGTGAGCCGAACTCTGCCTCTGTCCTCTACAGCCGTTCTCGAGAGCTTGGTGTCTCCCACACACTTATTCTATCTCCCCATCTCATGTGTGAGTTTCCTTAAGGAACTGCTTAATAACTGCTGGCCAGAGGAGTTCTCTGCTTAGTCCACTGAATACCACGAGGATAATAAAGGATATATACAATTATGACTGCTGTTTTAGTTGCTGGTGTGCACCTTGCAATGCTCAGAACCACTGGTCCCTCTGACTGGTGTCCAGGTGTGAGCTCTGGGCAAATTCCCACAGAGCCACAGTTTTTATATATTCATTTTAATTCTTTCCTTGGAGGAGGGGAGAGAAATAAAAGAACCATTTTCCCAAGGCTTGGTGTACAGGAGCGGCCAGTAGCAAGTGTTCTGTCAGCTGACGAGGCCCCTACACAGGATTCAGGAGTACAGGCAGGAGCAGGAGTCTCTATGTGAAGAAGATCTTGATCTCTGTCAGCTCGGCAGGGCCTCGAATCATCTAGGAGACCACCCACCTCGTGGAGTGTCTGAGAGGTTGGTTCCTGAGAAGTCTGACTGAGGTAGGAAGACCCACCCTACATTTGAACAGCTCCGTTTCATAGGCTAAGAACAGAACAGAGAGTGTGAGCACAGGAGCAGGCAACACCTCTCTCTGCTCCCTGCCACATCACTCAAATGCCCGCAGACAAAGCTAGGGGGCGCCCTCACAGTCCTGCCTCCATCATAATGGCCTGAATCCCAAACCATGAGGCAAAATAAACCCTTCCTTCTTCCCTTGAGTCTCACTGGTCAGGTATTTTACCCCAGAACAAAAAGAACAAACGCTCAAACCCCAGAGGGCGGTGGGTGTTAAGGCACCAGACACTGTCTGGGGAATAATGGAGCTTCTGGTGGCTTAAGCACAGTGAACAGGTCTGCACAACCTTGCCACTTCCAAACAGGCTTGTACTCCACCGCCTTGACACGTGATTCCCCCTCTTCCCACAGCCCCGAGGAGCTAAGTGAAGAGAGGAGAGCCACACTGCTTCACACAGAGGTGGTGGCAGCCTCTAATTACTGATGCACCACTAAGCAAGGTTTTGCCAACAGCTAAATGAGCCCATGCACACTCACAAACGAGGGTGAGTGGAGAGCTGACTGCCTTGCACATTCACCCGTGACAGGACACAATTCAGAGAAGCAATCTCTCTCTCTAGAAGGCAAAGGAGAATGGTTCTTTCTTTCTTTTTTTTTTTTTTTTAAAGTCCACATTTAAATGCCATATTGTTTCCCATCCAATTATCTCAGGATTCTGCAAACAGTGAAGGAGAAGGGGGTGCTGAATGCTCATTTTCAGGCCATCTATCATCTGCTTAATTAATAGCAAGCAAACTCTTCTATTTGCAGTTCAGGTGAACAGAACAAAAAAGAGTAATTTCCTGTACTTACAGGGAATATGACTTCCTCCCAGGGAAACAGAACTGTTTCCGCTGGCATTTGCATCCAAAGCCTTCAGAGCTTTAAGTAGATTTCAAGCCCTTCCTCACTCCCTTGGCCAGAGTCATGTCCCATTGAGCTGTTACACTGGAGGTTGAAAGGCTATCTGTGTTACAGGGTCATGCCTGAGTCCTTCTCCCAACCAGGAACCTCTAGTGTGCTTTAGGACACACATGTGTGAGTACATGTGAGCATATACATGTACAGTGCACACACATGTTCATGCGTGTATAGTCTTGTATGCGCATGAGTGTGGAGACCAGAACTCAATCTTGGGAGTTGAAATGAGTTGCTTTCATCTACTCGTTTATTTTGGAGCAAAGGTCTCACTGGCTTGTAGCTCATGAAGTAGACTAGGTGGGTTGTCCAGTGAATAAGGACTATCCTTGTCCTTGTCCCTCATCCTAAGCTCTGAAATTACAGATGTGCTCCATCATTTCCAGGAGTGATTCACATCTTCATGCTTGTAAACCAGTACTTTACACTTGCGATGTCTCCTCAGCCCTGTGCCTAGAATTCAGCATTAAAACACAACACAGTGAAGTAACTCAAGGATTCTCACAATGCTATCAGGTAGCGTGCTGCTTAAATGGTCAAAGCTCTGTGTGTGAATGCACGACAGAGTTGTATAGAAAGCACAAGGACAGTGCACTGGGAACAGCTCAGGCAGTAAAGTGTCTGCAGTATAAGCAAGATTCAGTCAAACATGCCAGTGGCAGATACCTGAAGATCATTGGCTGACTAGCCTAGCCTCATCATGAGCTTCAAGTTCAGTAAGAGGTCCCTGTCTTCAAACAGTAAGGGCTCTGGAGAGTTATAAAGGAAAGACACCTCCTCTATCAAATTTGGACTTTTACACTCATGGTTACCCATGTGACTACACACTCAAGACCCACAAACACATACCCCTGCCCCAAAGCACGACAATGACTGTAATCCTTGCATTCATCAAAACAGCACCAAGATTCTAGGGAAAAGACTTTCTCCTGAACACAAGGATTGTATAAATATTTCATATTTAACTATTATTATTTCATTAAAACATGCCTGTTTGAGGCCATAAGGCTATAGCTCTGAGCTCCACATACTCTGCCCTCAGCATCTCTGAGGACTCTGGGTGGCCTCTGATGTTACCTGCTTGCAATTATGTCTTCCATGCATTGAGTGATGTGGATAGGATCCTCAACAAAGCACCTTCCAGAATGCATGGGCCGAGACCTCAGGCATCTTTAGGGACTTATGCTCTAATCCCTCAGGCCTGAAAACTGCTATCTTATGTTTAATATTAATAAAGTCTAATTATAATAATCTAAAAGTTAGTGGTGTGGATAATCCAATGAAGGAACTCATCCAAAACTCATTTCGTCTATTTGCATGAACATGGGGACCGGTTTTTCTGCAGCAGATTTTTGCTTCTTAATTATGCCTTATTTGAGTCTATATTAAAGTTTGTTTACTTTGCCTAAGCACCCAGTCACAAGGGGATATGAATGAACTTAGTCTGGCTATGAGATGCAAGGACTTGTAAATCCACTAACACCCAGCCATGCACATGGTTTCCTGCAGGCCAGAGGCAAGGCTAGAGCCAAAGGTGTGTTCTTACAGCTCTCCAGCCTTCTATGGGGTTAACCGAGTGCTGGACCTGGGTTACATCCCAGAAATAAAATGCTCATCCCAGGCTGTCCTCATCCCAGTCCCTCAGATATGGGACTCCAGGGGACAAGGGGACAAAGAGGACAAAGCATAACCTGCACTCAGTAAGCTGTCACAGCATGGGTGACGACAGGCAAGCAAGACGCAAGGGAAAGCAGTCAGCTTCGTAGGACTGTCAGAGAGGTCGTCTCTGTGCAATTCCCGTAGCCTAAGAAGGATGAGGGAATCCACCTTACAAAAAGATGTTTGTGAGAGATGAGGTTCACAGGCAGGATACTGTCTTAGTTAGGGTTTCTACTGCTGTGAACAGACACCACGACCAAGGCTAGTCTTATAGGGACAATATTTAATTAGGGCTGGCTTACAGGTTCAGAGAGTCAGTCCAGTATCATCATGGCATGACCATGACGGCATTCAGGCAGGCACAGTGCAGGAGGAGCTGAGAGTTCTAAATCTTCATCTGAAGGCTGCTAGGAGAAGACTGGCTTCAAGGCAGCTAGGATGAGGGTCTTAAAGCCCACGTCCACAGTGACACACCTACTCCAGCAAGACCACACCTACTTCAACAGGGCCACACCTTCTTATAGTGCCACTCCCTGGGCTAAGCATATATAAATCACCACAGATACCTACAGTACACCTCTGATACACAGATTCAACAGGCAAGTAATAGTGAGGTAATCCGGACACACAGGAATAAGCATTGCATGTCTCCACCCACATGCGCTGCCTAGAATGGTCCCGGTCATGAGATACAAAGCAGATCTGTGGTTGCCAACAGGCTAGAGGGAGGAGAGGAAGGGGAGACGGAGACTGCCACGATTGGGCCCATGGTTGCAGTTGTAGAAGTTGAGATGCTTCAGGACTGGGTGTTAGAACAGTGATGTAACAATGTGAAAGGACTTCATTGGTGCCTGACACGGCCACAAATGGTAAAGATGGCTGACTTCATGTTGTGCATACATTACCTCAATTCTTAAAGGCAGGTAAGAGGTTGGGCATTTAAAATAATTTTGGGTATCTGTGTGTATGTGTTGTGCATACATGAGAATACACATGTTTGCATGTGTGGGCACATGTGTGGTATGTGTGTGTACAGCTGTGAATGTTTGTGTGCATGCCTGTGGAGGCCAGAGATTTATGCCAGGTGTGTTTCTCAAGTATTCTCTACTTTATATCTCAAGGTAGGGTCTCTCACTCAAGCTCAGAGCAGGCTCATTTAGCTAGGCTAGCTTGTTCCAGGGACCTGGTCTCTGCCTCTCCAGCACTGGGATTAGGGGTAGGTTACCATGCCCACCCAGCACTTACATGGTACTGGTGATGGGAACTCAGGTCTTCAGGCTTGTGCTGCGAGCATCTTCCCTACTGAGCTATCTTCTCATTCCTGAGTGCTGGGTGTTCTGAATCCACGTGAGTACTCCTCGCCTCATGAAGCAAACATACCTGCAGTCTGAAAAGTGGCTCTTCCTGGCAAACACAGAAGTGGATGCTCACAGTCATCCATTGGACGGAGCACAAGGTCCCCAATGAAGGAGCCAGAGAAATACCCAGTGAGCTGAAGGGGACTGAAGTCCCATAGGAGGAACAGCAATATGAACTAGCCAGTACCCTCAGACCTCCTTGGAACTATACCACCAGTCAAAGAAAACACATGGTGGAACTTGTGGCTCCAGCTATATTTGTAGCAGAGGGTGGCCTGGTTGGTTTCAATGGGAGGAGAGACCCTTGGTCCTGTGAAGTCTCTATGTCCCAATATAGGGGAATGCCAGGACCAGGAATGGGAGTGGGTGGGTTGGGGAGCAGGGGGAAGGGGGAGGGGATAGGGGATTTTTGAAGGGGAAACTAGGAAAGGGGTTAACATGTGAAATGTAAATAAAGAAACTATCTAATAAAAAAATGGAGTAAAAGTTGTTTGAGGGGGTGGATCTCATCACGGGGTGCCTGGATACAACTGTGCCCTGTTCAAATCATAGGATGGCTGCCTCTGAGGAATTCCCTAGATTAGCACGCCGTTTACTGAAGAAACTGCATCCCTCAACTGCAACAGCTCTCTGATGGGTTCCTTCCTGTCCTGCTTCCCACCCTGCCTTCCTACTGACTCAGCTTTCTTCCCCAAGCTATGCTAGACCAGTAAACTATACTCTTACTTTCTCTTTGCCCACCATATAGGAATTATTACATAAATTCATTCATTCACTTAGATAATTACTAAATGAAACATATTTTAAGTCATGGAGATATTTTTTTTTTAAGTAGATTGGAGACCACTGATTTCTATAATTGTATTCAGTGTCCTAGGTTCGATTTTTCTATCACAGACTACATTTCCAGTTCTATCCGGTACAATGCTTTGTTTTCTATGAACTGTGGATACATCATGGTTATCGACTTCTCCATTCTGTAACACCCGCCGTTTAGAAGGTCAAGGTAAACACATTAGGGCAGAGGTGCTTTTGATGATCTCTTCTGGCAAAAGTGAAGCTGGGCACAGTGCTCCATGAAGAGACAGACAGCCCCTGGGGAGGCATCCCCAACTTAAGGAGAACCTCAGGGAAGGCAGACAGGGATGCCAAAGCTGGGAGAGAAAAGCAAGGTCAGCAACTGGACATAGCTGGGGAAACCTGTCACAAAGCAAACCGACTTGGCATGTGGGGCTAACAGCATCCTCCCAATGGGTGAGAAAAGAAATCCATTCATTCAACACATCAGTTGGGCTTCTCTTCACTGAATACCAAGCCAACTGCTGGAGATGCCCCTGTCATCATTACAAAAACACATCAAACTTTCCAAGTGCCCTATGCTCACTCACACATGGCATGGAACAGGTGGACTCCAAACATGACAGGCATTTGAAATCAAACTTCTAGAACCAGCAGGCAACAGGCATCATCTCTCTCATGGGACTACCAGGAAGGAGGCCGACATCGCCAGCCTCTGCGGACACCAGAAAGGGGCAAGAAGCCAGGGCTTCTATGGCTCTTCAAGCTCCCAGCAAGAGAAGACATCAGGCGACAGTGTCAGCTCCTCTCCCTTCATCCATTCCACCTCCTACGCAAGGAAACTGCCCCTAACTGTTCCCCCAGAAACCCCAACCAGAAGCAGAGAGTCACGATCTACCAATCCCCAAAAGCCATTTACAAGATGCCTTGAAAGAAGGGAGGTGTGGGGTAGAAGGGGAGGTGGGTATAAGAGAGAAGAAAGCTAGCTTTTTCTTTGTGGGGCAAGAATAAGAAAGCTACAACCAAAGCTCTTCCATTTTCCCAAGGACCCACTGACGTGAGTCATTTATTTGGTAACAAAGTTGCAAACGCTAATTCAACACACTGAAGCCACACTAACCCAATCTAGACCATTGTTTCAACACGTGCTCAGCTGCCTACAGCTGAACAAGAACAGGTAAAAAAAAAGATCTGCTCCAAGTAAAAATATGAATAAGGATGAGGGCGGAAGAGCCGGCACCCACTTGGGAGTCCGCCGGGTTCCCATGGAGAAAAGGGCAACTCCCTGGCTCATGGCAGTTTGGTATCAATGCAGTAATTTCTGGATAGCTGCCAGTGGTAAGGTTAAAAAGCAATATTACAAGGCTTCTGTGATGATGGCCTACTGGGAGACATTTGTTGGAAATTGCTTTGCCTATCATTTAGTCAGCAAAAAGAAAAAGAAAAAAAAGCCCACAGTACTAGTTACGCACGAACTCTGTCGAGTGTGCATCTATAAATGATTCAAATTGTAAGCACATAAAGCCCCCATACAGGTAGACATAATCACCATAAAAGCCTGGAACCTCGGCCCTGTTCTTTCACATTGATAGGCAGTGTAAATTTTCCCTTTATGCTGCCAAATAAGTGGCATAATTATAAACTATATTCTGAGTTTTAAACCCAACTTTTCTTGAAAAACGAAATCAGAATGACTTCTTTAAGCACCAAGCAATAAACTTCTGGACAGCTGCATTGTGAAAAGCCAGCTCTCTGCAGCGCAGGTTGACTACATTTTCCACCAACCTACCTTTCAGTCTGCTTGAACGGTAACTCGGGCGCTGCTCGGGGAAATTGCAAGGCCTTAACTAGACTGTCTCTGTGAGATTCCAAACACCTGAAAACATTTTCAAGTGAGTTAAATAAAGCACGTGAAAGAGAAATTTGGGACTAAGTCTTCTAACCACCAGAGCTGGTGAGACCTAAGCCCCTCCCTTGCTTTCAGGTAGGGGAGGGGCCATTGCAAGGGTTAAGCTACCACTGCAGGAACCTGGGGACATCTCTGTTTCATTCCTCACTAACACCTGAGGGGTAAATCACTTTCTCGGTAGCTTGGAGCTCTTTGCTTACATTGACCCGGCGGAATCATTGCTCTGAAAGACACCCTTAGTCCTTGTCCCCAGAGGACAGGAGGATCCATTCCAATACTTATGTATCCTCACTCCGGAATGCAAGCAATTCTTTGAGTCTCTGAGTATCCACAGATGTGGACATGAGGACGATGGCCTATGAAAGGTGATGTGCAGGCCTCTGCTTGGCCTAGGGAAGAGGTTATGCAGGCCTCTGCTTAGCCCAGCACCTCAGGCCATCAGCTGTTAGGGCTGTGTTACTTTTCTCCTTGCAATGGCAAAATACCCAACTAAGGCAACTTTAAAGGAAGGATTGTTCATTCTGGCTCACAATTCAAGGGCTGAGCCACTCCTGACTCATAGTTCAAGAGAAGTCAGTCCACTATAGTAGGGAAGGCATAGTAGCAGCATCTTGAGGGAATTGGACACACTGTATCTAAGTCGGGAAACAGTGAGAAGTGAGCCCTGGCTCTTAGCTCACTTTCTCCACAGGCCATGGAACATTGCCACGACATTAAGAGTCTGTCTTCTGTCCTGAATTACCCTCTGAAAACCCTCAAGACAGTTATATCCAAAGGTGGATTTCCATGGTGATAACAAATCCTGTCAGGTTAATAATCAAAATTAACGCCATAAGGGCATTCCATTAAGCCACCCTCAGCATCTCCATCCATTCTGGAACATCTAACTGAAACCTGTCCTCAGGCCCACTCTAAAGCCTGTCACCAACATGATCTGTGGCCTCCTGATGGGCAAATGAACGGTTCACGGCCAACACAGTGCTGGCTTTGCCTGATTGCTAGACCCACAGAAAGAGAATACAAATAGACCATCTTTCGTCCCTTTACCTGATAGGGAAGCCTCTCTCTCAAGGTGGACCAGCTCCAGTCCTTCTGGCCTGGCATCACTCTGGGCACAGACTTCTACATGGTTGTGAGGCTAGGCAGACACAACAAGGAAGAGCCGCAGAGCCAACCTGGTCAGCAGCTGTGGGTGCCATAGAAAACTAAGGAAAAGGAATACTTTGTATTGGCCTCAAAAGCTCTAAGTAACTGATGTTGTTCCAGAAGAGTGCTGGAAAATACATTCTCTCTCTCTCTCTCTCTCTCTCTCTCTCTCTCTCTCTCTCTCTCTCTCTCTCTCTCTTTCTCTCGTGTGTGTGTGTGTGTGTGTGTGTGTGTGTCCCTCAGTGGTCATGAGAAGACATAGATAGATACCTGCCACCAGCCCCGCCCAGACAGAAAGCTGTTCATTGGCTAACCTGGGAAAGCATATCCGTAAGGTTCATTTTCAAAAAGTTACTAAACTGGCTGGAAAGATGGAAGCTAAGCAGACTTGGAATTACAAAATGAAAACAGATTTCTTTTGATCATTAAGGCATTTTAAAGTCAATTACGCTGTGGCAGTCATAACAGCTACTTGTGCACACAGCGGGTTGGGAAAGCACAAAAGACCCTTGCCACCTCGCACCCACACTAGGGGCTATTAACGTCTGGGTAGGAGAAGGCAAGAGAAAGGGTATTTAAGACTTTGGGTTGTTGTTTTTTGTTTTGTTTTGTTTTGTTTTGATTCTTAAAACTCTACTAACATAATCTTTACCCTTTGAAGGAAAATAGAGCCAAGACCATTTAGGGGAGAAGTGGAAGCAACTTTCATAGCAGGGGCAACAGAGAGGATTTCATTAGGTTCCAAATTCACCGAAATGTCACCCAGCCCTCTCCACATTGATTACATCTGTTTTGTATTTTCTTATGTAGCCAGCCAAGTAGGAGTTGTCTCCTAAGAGACACAAATCCCATTTTTACTAAGAAAAGTCTGTGCCCAGTGACCTGAAGGACAGTGACAGTCAGGGTGGTACACACAGCCTCTAAGCCCACCCTGAGCCTGGGTGCCAGCAGCTTTTAGGCCATCCTTCTCCCCTCCCCAACCCCATTTCCCTGTGCTGCTCCTTCCAAAAGGCAAGTTGAGCCTCAATATTCTATAATAAGAAGGCTTATTATAAAATCTTAAATGAGTAGCTCTAGCAAGACCAGAGTGTTTCTAAAGTTTGCTGTCTCTCAACCCTCTGTCTAATGCAGAAAGTAGTTTCTAAATATTCCAGTGGACTCATTTCCTTATTTACAAACTGGGTCTCTTAGGTAAATCGATGTTGCCTAAGTTGACGGATAAATGAGAACAGAACACCTAAAAATAACCCCAAGAATCCTGGCCCAACAGACAGTCAAGCACACAAAGCCATTTCCAACAAGTCATTCCAGACCCTGCTTGCTTTGCTGGATCTAGTGTTAACATCCCCTCACTGCAAATGAACCCACCAAAAACTTCCTTGCTTTGTAATATATCCTGAAGAACTCAAAGAGCCACTTAAAAACTTAATTAAATTTTATGGTATGGTTTTTGTCCAAATGTAACTTAATCAAGCAGTAGTTAGCTTGGTCAAGAATCATGTTTCTGAAAATGCAATCTCTGCGATTATGAGTACTAACCCTACATCGGAGGGCTGCAAGTATTCAATAAGCAGAATATAAACAAAACTTCTGCATGACGTCAATGCAAGGTGGTTGTTGTTGTTGTTGTTCCTGTTGTTGTTATTGCTTTTGCTGCTGTTGTTGTTGTTTGCATGAGCAGCCTCCGGATTAGCCCACTGCAGAGCTGCTTGCTACAAGTCTGGTTCATTTCATCATCCACAGAAGGCCTCCTCACTCCCTAAACAGACTGACAACCACTTCCAAAGTTTCTCTTTTGTTATGGCTGCTGACCAAAAGCCTGCCCAGAAAACACAGGAAAGCAGGAAGCCAGAAACAGAGTAAGAATCTATTCCTGCTTACTTCTTTACAGAGCATATTTTCAGTTTGCCAGTCATACAGTCTTTGGTGGAAAGCATCCATTTCTATCTTTGCTACTAAAGAAACAGCCATGAGCAATGGGAATGGATGTGTTCCAATAAAACTTTATTTAAAAAGAGAACTGACAGCCTGCAGGCCATAGCTTACCAGTTCCTACACAAGAACTCATGGTTTGGTTTGCTTTGCTTTGCTATTTTGCTTTGTTTTGTTTTCTATCCATGGCCAACCTTAGAAAAAATGTTCCCTGTGTTGTGTTCTCTCTCTCTCTCTCTCTCCTGTGTTCCTGATGAACTCTCTTCACTTTTAACTTTCTCATTCATTCATTTATAGCTTGTTCCTTTAGACAGAGTTTCACAGCCAGGCTGAGTCACAACTGCTAATTCTGTGCCCTTGAAATAGACAGGTTTTTCTTTTCTGAGTAACATCTTCATAGAAGGCATACTGAGTGCTATGTTGGGAAGGCCAAGAGGAACCCACAGTAAGGCTTTTGGACAGAACCCTGTCTGACTGTGTAGGTTCAAGCTTGTAAACCACCTCCACTAACTATGCCACCTGGATTAACCGTTATCTGGTGAGCAAGTGGGAACCTAAGAGACACCACAGTTAAGAGTACAAACACAGAGGAGAATAGTGTGAGCAGTTTACCACCATCTTACAGAACACAAGACCATACTGGTGGCTCTTCAAGGGCATGTGGCACAGAGTGCCAATCCACTATGGCTATCTGCTTTGTAGTCACAGCTTCCCTGGGTTTTAGGGTAACTAGACTTCGGCGTGAATGGAAAATACCAGAGTCTAGGCTCTGCCATCAAGAACCTACTTCATTACGGAGCCACAGATACACAAGAGCCAGGACACAGAACGAGAAGTACTCTATAACAGATTGCAACATTGATACATCCCTTCAAAGTAGGAACAAAGCATTCTAGACTCTGTAGCAAAGTCTTCTTCAAGATGCTCCTCTAGGTCAGGTTATATGCCATCTACACATACTGCCACCTATCTGATATAGTTCATTCAAAGTCTGGGGCGATGGCTCAATTTGTAGAGCTTGCAAGCATAAGGACCAGAGTTCAATCCCTAAGGTCCATCTTTTACAAAAAATAAAACAAAAAACAAAACAAACAAACAAACAAAAAAACCAGAAGTGATGTCATACATTTGTGATCTCAGCATTGGGAGGCAAAGACAGGCAGATCCCCAGAGCTCACTAACCAGCCAGCCTTGTGAACTTGGTGAGTTGCAGGTCAGTGAGAGACACTATCTAAAAAAAAAAATCAAAGCAGTGAGAACTTAAGGAATAACATGAAGGATGACTTCAGGCCTCTACACACATGCCCGCACGTTTAAATTCATCCAAGTACCCCATAACCATGTACAGTATCCCAGGCCGTGGACATGAGATGGAAAAGAAGACAAGCCCTGCCTCAAAGCTGCTTCCCGTGTGAGGGTAAACAGAGGCCACAGTATGCTAGCCCTAAACTGAATCTATCTTCTGATTCGGACTGGAGGTCTCCCGCCTTGTGATTTGCTCATACTGTTTAGCAAAAACGAACTGTGAATGACCTTCAGGTTCTTTTCAAAAGTCTCATCAAACCACCGCATTAGACCACTTATGCTAAACATACCTACTGCCACGGAGTGGTCAAAGAACCTGAACCTGGCTGGTATGAAGAGAACCTGGACTTCAGTGGTAGCTGCTGAGTGGGGGATGTTGGACACATTAATAACCTCCATGGTGTCTGTCTCAACCCCAGGGTTCGTTGATTGACAGGTTCTCAATGGACACCTACTGTGTGCTTGGCCTTCTGGGTGATGAGTAATGAGCACTGATAATATGACTGGCCCTCGTATCCATGTAGTGAATATTCTAGCTGGAGAGACAGGCAGGAAACGGGAAAGAGCTTTCAGACAGCATTGAGTGCTGTGCTTGCTACATTACTGTAGCTCCTCTTCAAGTTCTAGAGAGGAACATTTGCCTCACCCAGCATTCATTGGAAACATAAGTCCCATTCCTGCCTTTGTCTTCAGCCTTCTCCCTATGACCTCTCTGTTTTAGGAGTACCACCAGCCCTACTTAGACCCATCTTAAATCTAAGTTTTCCTCTCAAGTCTAGCTGCCCTGGTTTGGAAAGTCACGTTCCTCCAACATCTGCATGCTGAAACCCAAGTCCCTGCTTGATATTGTTAGGATGTCTGGGAGGTGACTAGTGGTAGGAGCAGAACTCTCACAGACAGGATTAGCCCTACTGCAGAAGCTCCAGAAAGCCCCTTCCACAGCACGAAAACTTAGCTGCAATACAGCATCTATCAGCCATAGACTGAGCCTCACCAGACACCAACTCAGCCAGCACACTGCTTTAATCATGAGCTTTACAGCCTCCAGAGTTGTCAGAAATTACTTTTTATAAGCCACTCAATTTACGGTATTTTCTGATAGTCGCCCAATTATACCAAGTCAACCCTGTTTCCAAACGTTCTGAGCTTCAAAGTGAATAAATAAATGTTTGGGGGCGGGGTGGGGGTGGGGCAACTGTTCAACTGATCACAAAAAGTTTAAAGCGAGGACAGTAAGATAGCCTTTAAACAGGAAAGAGACCTCTCAACAACTCTAATAAGCTACAAGGGGAGGCTTCCAAGGCCATAAATAAACATCCCAACACATCCAAGCAGCCCAAGAAAGCTACTGAGAAAGGTAAAGAGGTGGGGAGTCTACAGGAAAGGGTCTGGTGATGAAAGAGATGAGCAGGTGGATGGGGACAGATGCTCTGAGCTCCTCTGAGAACCAGATACAGATGAGGATCCTCAGGGACTGGCTGCATTAACTCCTCCCCACAAGGGCCAGGAGCCTGCACTTGAAATCCATCCACCAACCAGAGCGGGTGGTCCAAGCCCAGGAAACTGAAAACCACAACATGCCTCTAGGCCCAGAGAACATTAATTTATAGAACTCCCCCCCCACACACACACAGGTGTTTCCTGATACAGGATATTAACTCTCAGCTCCTGGAGGTCTCTAACCTCACACCGGCCTGAAAGGTTTCCTCAGTTTGGATAAGCCTCAGATAAGCTGAACTTTCACAAGCTTACAAGAGCTGCACCTGCAATCCTTCTGAGATTCGTTCATCACGAACCTTAATCCATCTCAAATAAAACCCGTGCGTACAGACGTGACTGCCCACCCATGTGTGGCTGTTTAACAAGAAGGGAGAACAGCTCTGTCTGTTCTGCAAAAGCCTTCTCTTGTGTACACGACACCCATGGATTTAATTTCTGAGATTTACATTTTAATTCTTTAAGATGTTCGGGACATTCGTGGGAAGGGAGGCCCACGGTCGAGAGAACTGTCCTTGCATGCAAACGGATTTGCCTTCTGCTCTGACCCTGGCCCTCCCTTCTCCCTCTTGCCATTTTTAAAAATCCACACTTCCCCTCCACGTCCTTAAAGTGCAGCTTCTGTTTTCCTTCTTGCTTTTCGACCCTGTCCTCCATTGGTTGAATAGCACCCACCGAAGCCCCCACTTTCAACCCCAGAATACAACCTTATTGAGAATCAATCTCTACAGATGAAGTTGAGATGCCGCAGCAGAGTGCAGTGGGCTCTATATTCAAAACGACTGGTGTCCTCGGAATAAAGACACACACGGACATGCATGATGAAAACATGAGGGTGATGCAGCCACGGGAGAATGGTGTGATGCAGAACACCGGGAACTGAGCAGAAGCAAAGATGTCCCTCCTTCAGGACCACTAATGACACCATTATTCCCAGTGCCACCAGTGTGACTCCAGACTCCCTTCCAGAACTGAAAAATGATTATCTGATGTTGTTTTAAGCTGCTTAATTTGCAACCCTTTAATGCATTGCCCTCCGTGGCAAGTCTGTTGCATGCATGCCTAGAGCCTGCTCAGCAACCATCTCTCTCATACACACTTGGACTCTGTGCCTCCTCCTCCATCTGAGGCTCTGTAGCTGGGTCTCAGGCGCTGCCTGTTCCCCAGAGGTGAGACTGCATGCTCTCTGTTTATACCAAACTAGGATCTGTCTCCCACCCCACCCCCACCTCAGTATTTTACTATGAAGTTTTCAAATATGGAGCCAAGTTGATGAATCTCACAACGCGTGTGCTTATATACCTACTGCCTCTGTCCCAGTGCAATTAACAGAGTTATTATTATATATGTGCTTTATCATGCATTTCTCCATCTGTGCACTTCCCCTCCACCCTGCAGTAAACGCTGCCCATGTATTTCTTGGATGTGTTCCAAAATGATTTGTACACATCAGTGCCCTTGCCTTTCCTGCACCAGTGGATGCTTCAGTCACCACGCTCACAGCTGATCTTTCTTTTCCCCCTTTTAAGGTGAAATTTACAAAAGGTAAAATACACAAGTCTTAAGTGCACCTCTTCTGAGTTTGGACAGACTCATACAACTGTGTGACCCCAACCTAATCAACACAGAGAATATGGCCATCAGCCCTGGTGGTCAGTCCTCCTTCTGTCTTCTAAGTGTGTCTCCACTCAATGTCCTCAGAGTGAACCAAGGGCTGTTTTCCTTCAGACCAGTTTTTGGAACTTTATAGAAGTGAACCAGTCATCTGCCTGGAAGAGGTATTACTTTTTTAACCTGCCCCTCCTGTGTGTGTGTGTGTGTGTGTGTATCTTTGTGTGTGTGTCCTTGTGTGCCACTGGAGGTCAGCAGAGGGCATCCCCCTGGAGCTGGAGTTACTGAAAGGTGTGAGCTACCCCACGTTGGTGCTGGGAGCCCAACTCCAGGCAGGAGCAGTGAGCACTCTTGACGGCTGAGCAACCTCTCTAGCCCTTATGCCTTGTTGCTGATATTGATTTGCTTTGTGTTGTTTCTAGACACGGTCTAACTATGCAGTCCAGAGCAGCCTTGAACTTAAGAGTCCTCCAGCCTCCTCTGGCCCCAGTCTCCCCAAGGCTAGGAAGGCACGTGCTTGCAGGCATCGGTGATGCTCCCTCTTATCTAAGTGGCCCTTTCTCAAAATGACCAGAACCTGCCTGTCCCTATCTTGGACTGTTAACAGTATATGAATACACGTGCATGAGTGTTCTCACTGTTAACAGTATGTGAATACACGTGCATGAGTGTTCTCACTGTTAACAGTATGTGAATACACGTGCATGAGTGTNTGTGTGAATACACGTGCATGAGTGTTCTCACTGTTAACAGTGTGTGAATACACGTGCATGAGTGTTCTCACTGTTAACAGTGTGTGAATACACGTTCATGAGTGTTCTTCTGGGCAGAGGCTTTTATTCCTCGCAGGTTTGGCTGGCACCTCTTGCCTGATCGTAATTCTACCAACCCTGAGTGTAGGCCAGTCCAACTCAGTCTCTTGGTCCCGCCACAGTGACCATGTGGTGCAGGCATGAGGAATTCAGACCAGCTGCCTGGACTTGAACTCAGACTCAGTCTAGTTGACTGCCCTCTGTAAAAATAAAACTAAGTGTTCTACGTCCATGTCAGCTTCTGAGACACGAGGATGAGATGAGCTTGGTGAACATGGGACCCTCATGGCATCTCTCCTGAGATGACCTTGATAACCCCAGCTCCAAGGGATGCTCTCTTCTGACCATGCACACATGCGCATGCACGCGCGCACACACACACACACACACACACACA
>NC_034590.1:169453712-169456232 GCF_900095145.1 Mus pahari
ACACACACACACACACACACACACAGAGTGAGACAGCGAGACATAGAACAGAATTAAAATGCCTCTCCCCAGAAGATGACTCTTGCTTTATGGATACAAAGCTCCAAAATGAGCCATACCTGTTTACTAACAGCAAGTGCTGACTTTTCATTTCTGGAATATGAAAGTCTGAGATCTGGATGTCAACGGGTCAGGTTTTGGTGACAGCTTCTTCCTATTTACAGGTGATTGTCTTCCTGCTATGACAAGCGACAGTGAGCTGAAAGCAGATGCTCCCCTGCCTCGTCTGGTGATCCCTTCAGTAAAGAATCTGCCTTTATGACTAATTGCCCTTCCAAAGACCCCACTCCAAATCCTACAGGTTAAAAGGGCAACACGGAATTTGGAGAAACACAAGCTTCAGTCTGTATGTAGTTTTCTAAAGACAGGAACTAAGTTAACAGATGTGAAAAACACTTGCTGACCAGAGCCAGTAAGAAAATAAACAAAACAGTCCCTTTCTGCTACCTGTCATCCACTGGGACATTGGTGTGCACCGCGAACACCCTTCTCTGCTCAAAAAGCTACAACGGTTAGGGGCAGGGCTTCAAAGAATTACTTTAAATTCCGCTGCCCAGATTTTAAAGATCTAAGGAAATCATTGTTATCTAAAATATCAAACTTTTTTTTTTTTTTTTTTGAATTGGAATTTCATCAACTCGGGAACAAGACACTCCCCGTACCGATGAAGAATGCAGAAAGCTGATTGGTAACTGCTGTACAACAAAAGGTATGATAAAATGAGTTAATAAAAATAAGGAGATTCAATAACTAATACTATTCATCTAGCAGACAAAAATCTTTTCAATCATACTGGAATTATTCATAAAAACGAGGAAACAAAGAGGTTTTTCAGCAGTAAACAAACTGGGAACTTTCTGTAACTGTCCTCATCTGATCCCAGTCCAGGATCTGTCAGGTTCATTACCCTAGCAACATCCTATACACACAATACCATGCGTGTCTTCGTCTCCTTCACTTTTTCTGCCCTCATCCCCATTCACCACATGTGCTGGGGCTGTTCTTATTCTAACTGCTCAGCCCCTCACTGCCCTTTAGAACGGAGTTCCAGGCTTTCACATTCACACAGCAAACAAGCTCTGTATATCCTGTGAGCCATCTTCCTGGACCTAAGAACACATTCTAACCAACTTGGAAACTGCTTCTCAACAGATAACCCTGGCCACAAACAAAGCAAGTGTGTGCTGGCTGCCTCTGTGTCAGCTTGACACAAGTGAGAATCATTTGGGAAGAGGAACAGCAATTGAGAAAATGCTTCCCCCCAAGATTGGCCTGTGGGCAAGCTTATGAGGCATTTTCTTCATTTATGATGGCTGAGGGAGTGCCCAGACACTGTGGGTGGTGCCAGCCCTGGGGTGAGTGGCTCTGGACAGGCAGAACAAAGCAGGCTGGGAAAGACATGAGGAGCAAGTCAGTCAGGAGCACTCCTCCATGGCCTCTGCCCCTGCGTCCAGGTTGCTGCCTTGAGTTCCTCTTGCCACAACTTCCCTGAATGACAGACTACAAGCCATAGGCTGAGACAAACCCTTTCATTCCCAAGTTGGTCATGGTCATTATCACAGCTATATAGAAACCCTAACTCAAGATGATGCGTTGCAGCAACTATGGTGGCCTGGACAGCCATATAGACCCCAACAAGCCACATACTGAGAGGATCCTGACTGTGGATGATCCAGCCTCCAGCCCTTGAGAACTAGGGTGAAGAGAGGCAGGGTGCTGAAGGTGTCACAAGAAGTTAGGAAGATACATGCCCACCAGCTAGAGTCACAGAAGCCTCCCCTTTGGAACCGTCCACCTAGAGGGGGCTGTCCACCAGCATGGGCATCCGGGAAAGGACGTCAGAGAGAAGAAAGTGGGAGAAACTGGTGGTTGGGGCCAGACCAAACAGATAAATATTAGTTTGATGCAAAATAACTGTAAGTTTTTGCATTATTAAAATTTACAGTTTAATACTAGAATACATTCTTAATAAATGAGGTTATTTATATACATTGTTGTAATGCGCATTCTTGCTTTATGTTCTTTGATAACAACTTATAACTTGCTGCTTATTTTCTATTTATTTTATACTATGGAAAGGATGTTAGGCACAAAGAAAATTGAGGCACTGCCAGGGAGAAGGTGGCCTGCAGAAGCTACACAGCTTCTGGGAAAGATCCCATTTCTGGCTCCGGTCACCCAGCACCTTTCCCACCTGAGGAGGGGTGTCTGCCTGGGAGGAGTCTCAAGGCCTGAGCTGGCAGGAGAGCCATCTTTGCTCCGGTTCGCTTAGGCTCCAGTCTGCGCTAGCAAGAGTGTGGACCGCAGAAACTACACAGCTTCAGGACAGACAGAAGCAACCTAACTTCTGGGACAGACCCTGTTTCAGGCTCCAGAAATTTGAGGGCTCTGTCGGCCAGAGCAGGTGAGAGAGTCATATTGTGTCCAGGGTCCCTCACTGGCTAGTCTGTGCAGGTGAGT
>NC_034590.1:169458539-169496288 GCF_900095145.1 Mus pahari
CCCAATGGAGGAGCTAGAGAAAGTACCCAAGGTGTTGTAGGGGGCTGCAACCCTGTAGGTGCAACAACAATATGAACTAACCAGTACCCCCTGAGCTCAAGTCTCTAGCTGCATATGTAGCTGAAGATGGCCTAATTGGCCATCATTGGGAAGAGAGGCCCCTTTGTCTTGTAAACTTTGTATGACCCAGCACAGGGGAAGGCCAGGGCCAAGTAGTGGGAGTGGGTGGGTAGGGGAGCAGGGGTGGGGGGGGGCGGTATAGGGAACTTTTGGGATAGCATTTGAAATGTAAATAAAGAATATAATAATAATAATAATAATAATAATAATAATAAATGAAAAAAAAAGTAAATTGAATGTTTTTTCTTCTTCACCGTAAAGATGGGTCCTAAAGCTACAGAGATAACTCTGCAAATTAACAGGGTGTTTGCCCCAGAACTGGTAATGGACATGTGGCACAGTAATAGCCCAGCAACTCTGCAGAAGAGATGGGGCCCTAGAGGCCTACAAGCACAGCATGGTGAGAGGCCACTGGAAGTTGACCATGGCCAACCAAGAGCAATCATGAAGGCTGATCCACGAGACGCTGCCAATGAGCTCTGCATGGTCCAGTCAGTGTTCATTCAGCACTTGAAGCTCATTGGAAAGGTAAAGTGGCTCCCTAAGGGGATGATCTCATGAGCTTACCCAAGCCAAAGGCTAAACATCCAAATGCCATGTTGAACTGTTCTCCTCTTTCACTCTATGCCACAAGGACAAACCAACTCTTGATTGTGCTGTGCAACCTGTAGACAGGTTGTATATGACAGAGAGTAATGACCAGCTCAGTGACCAAACTTACCATAAAAGGGCCACAGTCACTGTTTGGCAGTCTGCTGTTAATCTGAGTCCTGGAGGAAACCATGACATCTGAGAGGTATGCTCAGCAAATCTGTGAGATGTGCCGTAGACGGCAACACACATACCTGCTGCCAGAACCAGCCAACAGAGAGTCCCCAGTTCTTTTCCACTATGATGCCTAACAATACTTCACACAACCAATTCTTCAAGAGTTGAAGGTGTTGGGTTGCAAAGTTTGTTATCACCCACAATGTTCACCTGCAACTTTCCAACCATTTGTTCAAACATCTTGATAACTTATTGCAAGGAAAACACTTGAACAACAGAAATATGCAGAAAATGCTTTCCAAGAGTTCTTCACATCCCAAAGCATAGAGTTTTATGTTACAGGATAAATAAAGTTATCGTTAACTGGCAAAATGTGTTGTGTAATGGTTCCCTTTTAATTAATAAAAATGTGTGTGAGTCTAGTTACAGCAATTTAAAATACTAGGTATGGTAGGAATTACAGGCCGTTAATTCCAGCACTTCAGAGGTGGAGGCAAATTGATCACTGTGCATTTGAGACCAGTCTGGTCTACATAGTGAGCTCCACCCTAGCCAAATTGATACCCTGTATCAAAAAGGGGGGGGGGGATTTAAAATTCACAAGCCCAAACTGCAATTCCTAAGCTCATATATGTAACAACTCCCCCTGCACACCACAAACCTTCATCATCTATCTTGAGACCAAGGTTGTAGATGTAAACGGTGTCTCTGAACTGGTTCCTCAAGAGGATAAATCCATCCCAGGAAGGCACAGGGATGTGAGCCCTCAACATGCAGAATTCCATAAACAGAGCAGCTACTCTGTCCCCGACTCACCCAAGATAAAGTGAGCAAAGGGACAGTGCTCCGCTCAGAGGCAAGTCTCCAAGCAACACGGCCCAACTCCAGCCACGGCAAGCCCACAGTTTACTTCCAAGCTAATAGAGTGTTGGAGGAGTCAGGAAAACAGCCTGGGCCAGGTGTGGAAGCAGGGAGGAACACTTTGAACCTGCCCTTCCCTGCTTGTCCAGTCATGTGATGCTTTGAAAAGGGTCCCACTGGGAGTGTATGACTGCTCCTTCTGTATGAATTAGAAAAAGGGAGGGTGGAAGAAGGTGGACTCAGACAACCTGGGCCCAAGTCCTGGCCCAGAGGAGCCTCCGAACCAACAAGAACAGAAGGCCAGCATCATCTTTATGGTAATGGACTAAGCTGGAGACTCTAGTGACATGTGCTTCATTTAACAGCCAGGTGGATCTAAATAAAATGATACTCCAATAGTGACAAGCCAAACTATACCCAGATTTTAGTGTCTAGAATCATTGTCCCAGCAAAGCAACAAGAGCACCATAAGGAAGAAACTATGAGACTGTGCTGGGAACTAAGTCTGGAACATCTTTTGGTGCCATGTACAATATAGTATGGAAATGCAAATATATATTTGCATACATATATTCTTGATTATTAATATAGCAAGAGGTTTCTAGTGCCCCAAATTGGAGCAAATTAAGCAAGGAAATTAATAGTATATAGATAACACTGAGTATAAAATAAATATCCATGAGTTCATATTAATTGGTATTATAAATTATTATGAGAACTGTCTTAGTCAGGGTTTCTATTCCTGCACATATATCATGATCAAGAAGCAAGTTGGGGAGGAAAGGGCTTATTCAGCTTACACTTTCCACATTGCTGTTCATCACCAAAGGAAGTCAGGACTGGAACTCAAGCAGGTCAGGAAGCAGGAGCTGATGCAGAGGCCATGGAGGGATGTTCCTTACTGGCCTGCCCCCCTAGCTTGCTCAGCCTGCTCTCTTATAGAACCCAAGACTACCAGCCCAGGGATGGTACCATCCACAATGGTCCCTTCCCCCTTGATGGCTAATTGAGAAAATGCCTTACAGCTGGCTCTCATGGAGGCATTTCTCCAACTGAAGCTCCTTTCTCTGTGGTAACTGTAGCTTGGGTCCAGTTGACACACAAAACCAGCCAGTACAAGCACTTAATACATTTTAGCAAATATACATAAATTAATGAGTGGAGTATTAAATAAGGGGAAACTGCAAGTGGAAGACAATTCCATGCAGATCCATGAGGTGAAGAAGAACTGCACTCCAGACCTGGGCTCGGGGTAGAATCCTTCCAGAAGAGCAGGAAAGAGAAGAGCAACTTCACAGATGAGGAATTTGACAAATACCATTTCAGTCACGTGATGGAGATCCGTATCAATAGTCATAAATCACCTCTGTGGGGACAGTATGCATCCTTCACATGATGGGGCGGCAAGGTCATGTGGTAAAGTCATCCGGCATCTGCATTAGTCCTTGCAAATATAACAGCTCCAGTCCAATCATAAAATCAACCAGGCCAGAGAGATGGCTTCCTGGGTAAGGGCACCTGCCACCAATCCTGAGGACCTGAGTACCATCCCTAGATCCTGAGAACCATCTCCCGCAAGCTTTCCCCTCACCTCTACAGTACAACCTCATATCACACACAGAGCAAGTAACATAAAACGTAACTGTGAGATCAGAGCAACCAGCCAGGCAGTGTTATAACATCCATCTGAGGACTATTCCTCAAAACGAAGGCGCTGTCTGCAAACAGGGAAGATCTGAGAAACTGCCTGCCTGGTCTCAATGTTTGATCCCTTAAAATCCAGAGGTTGAAACAATCCCCAGGGTGGTGGCATTAGTAGGCGGGTACGCAGGATGAAGGTGCCAGTGGGTTTGACATTTGATGAGGACAAGGTCTGACGAGTTCCTTGCTTCTAGCTGTGTCCTCACACAGAAAAGAACAGAGTTAGTCTCTCATGTTCCATACTGAGTGGACCGTACTCTCAGCCATGTGGGAGGAGGAGCACCGTACCCTACTCACCCTCCGTCACCACCCTCTAATTACAGAGGAACTAAGCACAGAGCACACCAGCACGCTCTACGTTGTCTTCTTGTTTTTATGTCTCAGGTTGTTCCACACAGAAGACCATCAATTAAAAGACAGACCTAACTCTGCCACTCACTAGTTATGCAACTGTTGCTAGGATGATTCCACCCTACTTCCGTTTTCTCCCGTAAGATCAGAGTACCAACCACAACCACCTCAGGATGTTAATGAGTGAATCAACAAGAAAGTGTGTGCCAAGGGCCCAGGACAACTCTTGGAATACAAACGTCAACCAACACGAGCATTACCATTTATCCCTACGGCTTCTTCTGAGACAAGGTCTTATCATAATGCCATGTCAGGCAAACTCTGTGATGCTCCTGCCTCAGATCCCAAGGTCTGGATTACAGGGTGTGCACCCTGATACCCAACTCTTCAATAAAAACTTATAGGACTAACTGCTCTTTTTAGTACTATCAATGGAAGAATCAAAGCTTCCACCTTTACAAATTTAGCAATTGTGAAACCCAGGGTATCGGAGAAAGAGACTACAACCCCATCCCAAACCACACCCTCCTACTAAGTAGACATAGACGATGGCATTGAAGGGAGAGATGTACAGCAAAGTCACCCAGCAGGGAGCAGGCAGTCCTGCATATCCCACATGGAGCGTGGTAAACGGTCATAGAGAATGCGAACACACACACACACACACACACACACACACAGACAGATGCATATCCCACATGGAGCATGGTAAACTGTCATAGAGAATGCGAACACACACACACAGAGAGAGAGAGAGAGAGAGAGAGACAGACAGACAGACAGACAGACAGACAGACATACACGCGCATGCACGTGCATGCTCGTGCATAAGCTGAATCTATGTAAAAATTAAATGCTAATGTTGTCTACTTATGCTGAGAAGATAGATGCATTCCCTACATGGCACAGAATATTCTATTAATTCTGGGCAGAGTGAGCAAACGGCCTGCCTGCCTCCACAGTGAACATTAACATAAAGGACAGTGTGGCTGGGGAACCAAACGCTTCTACCACAGCATTAATGTCTCCTCACCCTCCACTTGCAAATCAACAATCGTGGATAGCAACTTTAGCACATCTGCCTAAAAATGATAACAAAGATTTAATTCATCCACCCAAATCCCACACTCATAAAACAGTATTTCATAATGTAAGATGCTATCAGAGGAGCCATAATTCACGGCTAAGGGGCCAAAGCTTTCCTCATAATAATGGGTTTTCTGAAGTGGCTGGGGAAAACCTAAGTTCCGGCCACAGGAGTTAGGCCAGTAAGTTCTAAATACTCAGAAGAGCTCAAGTTGAGCTTATTATAAATGACTGTGGTCTCCTGTCACCACAAGCCCACCCCAACAATTAACAAGCTTGGCTTAGCTGCCAGAGACCAAACTGATTTATTGTTCTCTTCAAATTAATAAAAGCATCGCTATCCGTGGCGAATCCCAGTGTTCATCTGCTGGGGAAGAGCTGATATTTCCAAGTGGCTGTGCTATAATTCTGAAGCCACTTCTCTAACCTTAATGCTTAGTGCCCACCCAGGCCCTGCAGATAATAGCCAAAACCCTTACGGAGCTATGCTTAGACTCAACCACACAGACAGTTTAAGACTGTGGGCAGGAAGGCAGCAGGGTGGGCTCCCTCAATCCTCAAATTTTACAGATGAGGAAAAACCAAGGTCACAGGGCTTCACAGCTGCCCCAGTGCACAAGGAAAGTAACACCAGCAGAAACAGAGCCGAGTTTCCCAGAGTACCAGCCACCCATTGGATAGCAGAGGCCTTCCTGGTACAAGCAGGTTTTAGTTCATTTGTTTAAGTTTTACATAAAGGCTTAACAATTGGACTTATATATTCCCAGAGTTCCAGCTTCTCTTGAATAACTTCTGCCCAAAGATATCCAGATCCTCGCATATTTCTCATCTGATCTGATATATGTGTGTGTATATACATTTGCATATGTGTACATGTATGCATTCATATGCATATACATATATGTATGTTTATGTATGCATACACATATGTGTATATGCATGTGTGTGTGTGTTGTGTGTGTGAGCATTATTTTTAAATTTTTCTGTTAGTGATATGTATGTGTGTGGTGATGTGTATGTGTGTGGTTACATGCACATGAGTGCGGGTATGCCAGGAAGCCAGGAGGAGGTGCCAGATCTCCTGGAACCTAAGTTATAGGCAGTTATAAGCTGCTGATGTGGATTTGGGGGATCAAACATAGGTCTTCTGAAAGAGCCGTATGTACTCTTAACTGCTGAGCCATCCCTTCCGACCGGTTTTAATTTCCTATGCAGTCATGACCTGGAGTCTGTTGGTTGGATAAGACCTTATTTAAGATGAACATACTTGCATACAGCATCCTCCCAGATGACTTGGAACACTAAGGAATGCAGGCGCTTTGTAAACAGCCACTACAATGCATATAGGGGAAATGACAAGAAAAATAAGCTGTCACATGCTTAGTAGCTGCAAGTGTGCCTGGACACATTTCCCACCTGTGGTTGTCTGAGGACAGATACCTAGAGCCAAATGTGATCTTATTTATGTATGGGCTTCATGACCATACACATACTCACATGCATGTCTAAGTATGCATCCTGGAGACAGGTGGCTTCGTAACTTGGACAGACCAATGGTTCCCCAGCCTAGAAGAGCAGAGACTCACCAGAGGGCGAGAGCAGGGCCTGAGCCCACTGGGCAGCCAGCTCTAGTCCCATTTCCATACACTGTATACTGCTCCTCTGCACCTACTGCTCACAGCCAAAGGGGCTACTGAGAAGATCCTCCAGCTTCCTTCCCCTGAGCCGCAGACTCCACTACTCAGCCCTGCTCATTCTATACAGTTCTCTCCACTCACCAGCCTTAGCCATACCTGCTTCCCCTGGAGCCTAGAACACTGGAAGCCTGCTTCAAGGGCTTTTCATCCTCTAGACTCTCCAGTCCATCATTCTTATCCTCCCCTGACCACACCACAGGAAGCATCCCTTTAGGCACCAGGATATTACTCTGAAGAGATTCCGTTACTCAAGACGTTGTTTTATGTCCTTGATTCCTTGGCTACCCTGTGCACCCAACTGTGGGATCCACAAGAAAGAGCCGTTGCTGTCTCGTTCACTTCACGATCATCAAGCCCAACGAAGTACCAGACACTTATTTCCAGCTTCAGAAGACACAGGTGGCAGAGGACACATCTCTCCCTAAGCAACAGCCCAGATCTGGGCAGAAACCGGAGCAAGGGAAGCTTTGCCTCTTTGGTCTCAGGTCATGCAAAGGCTTCAGTACAAAGAGAATTAACTCAACAGCTATGTCTAGCTACTGTGCCTGTGTATATTTACAAATGCCCCACTGAGCGACAGTGTTCTGATCTTGAAGCTGCTCAAAGAGTTTCTGTTCGATTTTTGGAATCAGGGTTGCATCTACGGATGAGTGCATTTTAAAAGGCGCTTCAGCGGCTTCAAATGAGGCATGCAGGTCTGCGTGGGGGTGTGCCTGCAAGTGTGTATAGGCCTGCTTGCGGTCATCAAATGATGCTGTGAAAGAACTCTAGGTGTGTCCACAACGCGGCGACTCAGTACACGCACGAAGAGCCACTGAGTGAGAACCAGTGGCTCAGGGACTCTGTGAATAACAAGCTTCCTGGCCTTGGCTCTTTGCTGGGAAAAGACACAGCTGTGGGTTCACTGGTCCTTGACCATTTCAGCCGAGGCCTAAGCAAGTAGCATTTCTAGAAGAAAGCACCAAAACAACGAAATGCCACCAGATCAAGAGGGAAACCTGTCCCCATAAACACGCAAAGCACCATGCACACAGCCCTGAAAGGCCGAGCAGTAGCCGCCACGCTGTCACCTACTGTAACAAGATTGATCTGTAGTGAAATACAGACAATACAATCCAGAGGAAATAACGCGTGTTTCCTCTGAGAAGGTCTGGGGTTGTCAACCGCATGCTTGCTTCCCAATTCTGCCTGACAGAGCACACATAACACAAACACACAGCTATACAGCAGGCAGATAGGCTCTCCCTCCTCTTCCTGACAAGGCACACCTGTAAAGTGGTGTCTCTTCCACCCGGTGCTCAGCCCCGAGGCCAAGCCCAAGCCACAGGCTATATGTTCAGGAAGGTAGAGCCACTGTCAGTGGCCACCTTGAAATGGGTTTCAGAAAATGACCGAAGTGGCATCCACTCATTTGCAAACACTAGATTTCTGCTGTCTGTTTCTACCACTACTTACATCTCCCCAGGGATTTCCGGTTGTAACAGTCACGTTTCCAGAGTCTGTATAGAGGATGCAGAATGCCTTGGCTTAGTTTCCTGTGTCTGTCAACATTATTTGGAACATTACTTTCATAGGTAGAGTAACCAGAAACAAAGGCACTGGAAAAGGGTAGGTGTCAGCTGTGTAAACTCCTAAATAACCTTTCTGAGGCGTCTCAGAACAACACGGTCCTCTAAGAACAAAGAACAAAGTCTGTAAATAATTAACAATAATTCCACTGCTAGTATCTTTTATGTGTGTGTTCAATATAAAAGCGATTCATAAATTGTGGTATGTCAAAAACAAATGCTTTCAAAATTCTGGTGCTCAGGGTCAAAAAAGCATTCACTACACACAACATGGGTAAAAATGTGTAAGTTGCATGAAAGTTGGGAAATAATAAAAATCAATAAATAGAAATTGAGCATATTGAACCTGGCATATACATTTGGAAGTTACTCTTTATTGAGAATTTCACATATTCATGTGATGTTTTCATCAAATCTTAGCCCCGCGCCCTCCCTCAAGCTTCTCTCCTGTTTCTCCACTCCTACTCTTCTCTCCTGACCTTTTCCCCCACTCCCTCACTAAATACACGCACTGCCGCCGTGTGGACATTGTGCGTGTAGACCATCTATCCTCATGAGTGTGGCTAGCGTGTCATAACGGGGAAATCAGCAGAGAATCAAAGACTGTGAGATATTCAGCACCAAATGGGACTACTATAGCACACTCTGACACCAAAGCTTGGGGATCAATGTGAGAAGGGGGGCAGGAAGATGTAAAGATCCAGAGGTAGACCCCTGCAGGGAAAGGGTAGTTGCAGTACCGTGCAGCTGTCCAGATGAACTCAGAGCAGCTGTGGCTGCATGCACAAGATCTGCACAAGATCAAGTCAGCCAAAATCCCAGCACGGTTGGGGAGAGGCCCATGAAGCTTCATCCTCAGCCAAGAAGGTATCCGCAACTGATGGCCGTAGTGAAGAGAGCAGACCCTAGTCATATCTTCAAAGAGAGCTGCAGCCCCCATCCCAAGATATAGTAGGCAACTCCTGCCTATGGGCTTCTCTCTCTCTCAGATACTCTTAAGTCTCAACGGCCAGTGATTTGTAGATGATTGTAAGTTTTACTGTGTGTATCATTGCAACTGACAGGCAAATCCCATCAATCAAATAGCATGACTGATGAAAAGGGACACAGATTTGACATCATCTCTCCGCCAGCCGCTCTTTATATCAATTACAGCGCTCAAGACGGCTCTCTGTGGCATGTGGATGGGAGGTTCTCCCCTTCCCCCTTCATCAATAGCCCTGAAATGCATGTTCCCAGCTCAAGCACTTTGTGTTGTGAGGGGATAAATATCATTTGGAGTTGGGTGTTTGATGTTTATATCACAACTCATGAGGGTGGTGTCTCGTCCCTACTGTCTCGCTGAACCCCCAATTTGTAAAGGATGAGAAGCCACTGCGGCAATGGGCACCGACCGAACGACTGCAGCACTCTCATTACACTGACAGCCATGACACCTTTTCAATTCTACCCATCTCTTAGTCTCTAGTCAAATGGAACTTATTGCTTATAGCTTGTTGAAATTTTATGAATTATTTATGAAAGTAGGTCTACGACTCCAGACTCTTAAAAGACAACACAATAGAAACCCCCCTTGTTACCCACAACCTGGCTTCTATCGAAGAGTGGGTACTCTCCATATCGTGAGCTGCATGTTTGGGGTGCGGTAGCAGTTGTAAAAAAAAAATTACCAAGTCTTTAAGATTATTTGGAAGCTATTTATGGAACGCCTAGGCATATTTTTAAATCTTTACTGTAAACCAGATTTGAGTTCCAGAAAAATACAGTGGACATATTTCCCAGTTTGAACATAAACAACTAATGTCTGCCACTAGTACCCAAACTCGACTGAAAGGCAATTCCCCTACCATGTGCATCCAGAAAGTTCTACTCAGGTCATGACCCCAGAGTTCCCTTCTGTTTCAAAGAGCTTTGTGGCTATGTGTAAGTGAGAACCACATCCCAGCTTGTGGCATTGGTATGAAAACCTGTGTGGGTTTCAGCTATGTAAGACAAGGACATACCAGTCGGATACCGGTCAGGCACATCAGTGAGAAAACGCTTAGGTCTCTGCTCACCTCTGTTTTACAACAGAGGACACCACTGACTGCTGTCTGACTCTGTCAGTCACACACTCAGCTGGAGAGGCTGAGGCATACATTGGCTAGGCTGGAGGGCAAACCAGTCTGCTCTTGTCACAACCCCATGACTACATGTTTGCTCAGCAAAGACATCTCCATTGGGGCTGGCTAAGGGGGCCCTCTGAAAGCAGGAGCTGCCTCTGATTCAGGACAACTCCTTCTAGATACCTGTTCCTCCCAAGTCCATTGGCATCCCTGTCCTCCTCCCCAGATGTTTAGTCCCCAGACACAACCCCAAACGTGGTTCAGAGGAAGAAGTAGAGCCCAGAGAGACCAATGACACCTCAGGTTACTGTCCTTATGGGGTCTCTTAATTTTCAGAGACACATCCTCAGAAAAGCAAAGTCCCACCACCCAAGCGATATAGCCAATAGCATAGCAACAGGATGAGGTGAAACTTACCTTGCTGGAAAACATCTGAGGGCAGAAGGAGAAAAAACAAGAGGGGAGAGACAAAGAGAAAAAAATATTAATGATGGTAAAGAAGAAAGTGTGACAATCAGCTCCCACACACTAGCTTTGCTCACTGCTCTCCACACGGCACTCCCTGCACACCAGGCCCAGGCACTGGATGGGGACGACCTGGGTCTAAATCATGGCTAACACTTATAAACTCTCTGCTTTGCTGTCCCCTATACCAGAACACAGACATTATGATAGGAAAGATTAAATGTGTCATGGCCTGACTCTTAAGGACTTAGGATAGTAGTCCACATGTAACATGCAGGACAAAGGTGTTTGTTGGGATCCAAAATGTCATGATTGCAATGGCCTTATGAAACAGGCTCTCTATTGTTCTTACTTTACAGAGAAACTGAGTCTCCACACGGCTAATACAGTAGGGGCTCATGACTGAACCCAAGCCCGTGTGAGCCATTCAGCTCTATAAAGCTACCTGACTGGTCAAAGACAACAAACACGGACTGAAAGAATCTGTGAATTCAGGGTCGTATTTAAATCACACAAACAAAACATGCATACACTCTCCACATGAGAACCCGTGACTAATAAGATACTGTGTCTTCATGGTGACCCCTAAGTCTGCTAGAAAGATGAAAATATACCCGGGTAGCCTTTTCAACAAACATGGAGAGACTCTTGTGTGCTGAATACTTTGTTACTAGTAGCCACAGCAAAACAAAACGCCCTGTCTGCCCGACAGGACGACCAAGGCCAAGTGTACTTTGATCTTTGAATCTAGTATACATGGACAGCAAAGCTTCATTTTTCTAACTGTGGCCTCTGTTCAACAGTGCAGATGAGACTCACATTATGGCAGTCATTTCATGGCCACAGAGAACTCTACCCTGTGAGGACACTACCTCCCCTGCCCCTTTAATACTAGTGACTTTTCAACTTATTTCAGTGTTTAGCAATCAGGAATCAAGATAATCGTTTTTCTCCGCATTTCACAGTGACCACAGCTACACATAGAAAGCATTTAAAAAAAAAATCTTCTACACACAAAGGAGCTTGGACTCCCAATCATCACAGAAGTTTCTCAACTGATCATGGTTTTTCATTTGGTATCTTCAACACAGAGAGAACAGTGACCCAGGACCATCCAGATGGGAGCCAGCACCTGAAGATAGTCTGACAGTTTATATAGAAATCTCTCCAATCTGCATTCTTTGACCAACAACTTTAGGACTTTTACCCAACAAAATATCTCCTAAAGATATCAAAGTGATCTAGAGAGAGGTACACCAAAATATTGTTTACAACGGGAAAGCATGGGATGATACTAACAGTCACCAGAGAGTCAATGTAACTTATGTGCACATGGCTTGCTGTGCTGTGATTTAATGACTAAGGAGGACTGTGGAGATGGGTCAGAACCCAAGTTTGACCCCTGGAATCTATATGAAGGAAAAATGAAAAAAGTGACTGTTCAGATTTGTCCTCTGGCCACCACATAGACACCACCCACTGCATGCCTATATCTCTCCATCCCCACCCTGCCCCCACACAGTCATTTTGAAATGGTTATGGACTCTAACTAACTGGCCTCCAGTGAAAACATTAGATATCTAGGTGAAGCACATAGTCCTGAGAACATTTATGTGCCTGTGAGCATGTGCAAATTCATGGCTGAATAAAGAGAGGTTTGTGACAATGGCCACAAAGATATTCCTCATCTTTGGTAGATGGAACTTGGATTTCTTTAATCTTATATGAGATTGTACATATTATTTTAATCTTTAGCAATGAGCACACCTTATATTCACAATCTTGGTTTAAAACTAACATGTTTAGACAAGCACGTATTGTTGTTATTATGTCCTAAGTAGTATATTATCACAGAAGCAATCTGAAGGTGACTTAAAGTATACAGAACAGCATTTATAGATTATAAACACATACTGTGGCATTTTTGTAGGGACTTGAGAAGCTGCAGACTTGAGCAACACAAACCTCTCCTATGTACACTGTGCAGTATCCCTAGCCTTGGCAATTCATCTTCAGTGCAAATTCTGGCCGAGCAATGAGATGCTACCGCCCAGGGACTGAGGAAAAGGCTGTAGGCAGCCACTTAAATCAACCACACTACATAAGCTTGCCCCCTAGACCTCACCATCTGAATGCCTAGTCTCTGACTTGGTGCTTGTATTCCTGACAGAGCCCAGCTACCCACCCTTCAAATGTCACCATTTCCACCTGTGTCCCTAGAGAAATCCATGCATTTTGCAGCTATAACTTCAATTATAATTAGCTATTTCTGTAGAGTGTGAGCTCCCAAGGATAGGAGCAAGGGACCTTAAACGCCTACCTACATCCAGACCACTGGACACTGTTACCACTGAGAGAGAAGCAAAGAGGGTGCCTCTGTCTTACCACTCCCATAACATACAAGATAAGGAGGCTGAGTCTAGGATAAGTGAAAAGTCTTTTCCTAAGGTCATACGTGGACCACCAGGCTGAGCCAGGACTACATAAGACTCATTTAACCTTAATAAAGTTCAAATGCTTATCATGATTATTAGCAAAGAACAAATTAGACATTTATCATCCCCCTTTAATGAATACAGACAAAAACCTTCAACCTTGAAAACATCAGGGAAATGAGATTAATCTCTTAAGTACAGAGCCAGTCTCGACATCCGTCCAGAATCCTCAACCTCCTCCTCTCCATGATTCTGACAAGGAGCGTTTCCTTTGAAACTCAGAATTGATTTGAGTCACTGGACAGCACCAGCAGCAGGTTGTGGGGAAGGGAGCTCAGGGCTGACTTTTTAGCCTTGCTCCTTGCAATACTACTGTGTGCTGCACATCTTGCCAGACAGATGTGAGCAGATGCTATTCAGGCCTGCCACCCCCAAAGCCTCCTGATGTTCATGTGGCTATTCCAGGTTGCCATCGTCTTTTAAAAAGCTCTTCCAAGCGTGTATTCACGGTCGTGTTTTACCCATGTGTAAATCTGAGCAGACTCTAGTACTACACAGGCACCATCTTGGAATTTACACTCTCAGTTCCTGTCTTTGGGGGTCTGTGGTGTAAGTCTTCCGACTCTTAGCAGTGTTCACTCCACATTCCCTGTAATAATGGCTCACGGGTCTTTTAAATTGTCATGTTAACAGATGAAGATGGCCACCCAAGCTCAAGATGGGATTGTGTGTAGATGGGACAGAAGAAGTGGAGGAGGAAGAGGGGAGCTGACTGTGTCCACATGGTTCAGTGACATGTTACACTCCACCACACAGATCAATGGATGTTACAAGATATTGGCCCCCAAAGTTCACCGCACCGTTCTGGGCTCCAGCATTTGTGAGCACAGCATCCATCGATCTCCACAGCCATTGGCTTTGCCGATTCTAAAGATCAAAGCGTGCAGAACGGGAGTCCCAGGTCACAGTCTTGGTCTAACCAACCACAGGGAGATGGTCTGCCCCCTCTGACCTCCCATTTCCTTGCTACAGATTCTAAAACCACTCCATGCCCCTGGAAAGGTGAAGTTCACTGAGATACTTAAACCACTGAAAGCCACACTGAGAGTAAGACACTGTGGCATTTTCTACCCTTGCAGGACTCAAAATCACATAAATTCAGAGCTGGGCGTTGCCAGTGACCACCACCCAGCCACAATTAGGTTGAGCCTGAAGGACACCAGGGACAGTGAAGCAGAGGAAACCAACTCCTTCAGACAAAGCTTTGCTCAGACTCACGTGAACAAAGAAAGCCTGTTCCTCGGCCCCTCGCCCCCAACTCCCCCGCCCTCCAGCCCCTGGAGCCCTTCTAGCCCTGGAGACAGATGAAAGGCCATGTGTGAGCTGGCCATTCATATGTGGGAAGAAAACAAGGAGGAAGGGCTCCAGATCTGCCTTTCTTAACCTGATGGAAGACCAAGGATGTGAGCCCCTCCCCCACTGCTGTAGAGGGATTCAAGCCCCCCTCCCCCAGCTCTGTAATGCATGGAGTCCTCAGAGACCCAGCCCATAAAAAGACTAGATTATTTATTATTATTAATAAGTTATGGCAATTAGGCTGGGTGATTCCTGAACGTGGCTGATGAGAAATTTTCTTGAGTATTGCTCGCCCACACTGGTAGTGTTTACCTCTATTAAAAATGATTTAACTACACTCTGGGTGAACCCCTGTCTTGGGCCTGGGTTAATAATTAGCAGCGCACAGAGCAATGTGGGTTAAGTGAGTCAGCTGTCCTTTATTTACCTATTGCTCTGTTTTATGAGGAGAATGGGGATGGCTGTCTTACTGCCCATTCTGTCTGCTCAGAATAATTTACTATTTCAATCCACAGTCCCTGACTACAGGTAGAGAAGCCTCACCATTATTACAGTATCACACTTAGCCCACACACCACCGCATTCAAGATGTGCCCAACAGAGGGAGTGTGCATGACTTCTGGGGGAGGGGAGGTTACTACTTCCCAAGCGATGTAATCACACTCATTTCTCTACTCTTCTTTCTTACCCAGGTTAAATTATATATGAGGGCAGTTTAGTTTCTTGAAAATGCATGCACTTAACTCCCATTTAAGAAGTCTCACCTGGGGAGACAGCTGTCTTATGAGTCCTCTTGTGGTTTGAGCTACTGAGAGAAAAATCCCTTTTCAAGTCCAGGGCTTTTCCAGTAAAGCGCTATAAATTTTACTTGCACCCAACTAACCAGGGCCTGGGAAGGGATCTGGAGAGCGGCTGGAGTGAATGCTGCTCCCTTGAAAGGAGTCACAGTCACCATTAACTGAAGTCACATTCAGTATCAGTCTTCATCATGGAGTCCCCAAGCCCAGCCAGCCCCACACGTGGTTCAAGGGGTAACCAGAATCCAGCTGAATTCTACCACTGCCAATCAGTAAGAACGAAATGAATTCTCTTCTGCGCTGAGAAGTAGGATTGGCTCATGCTTCCCCTTACTGAGGACAAGCTTTTTATCCATGATCTTATGTTTTATTTCAAAATGTCCGTTTTTTGTGCTATATACTTGTAAGTATCGGTGTGTGTGTGTGTGTGTGTGTGTGTGTGTGTGTGTGTGTGTAGTGCAGTTTCAAGGTGCACATGTCTGAGCCTGCATGTATGTTTTTATTTGTGTAGAGGTCACAAATCAATATCCCACGTCTCTCTTTAACCACCCTCTAACTTTTCTGGAGATAGACTCTCACAGATTCATCAGCTGGCTGATGAATTTCAAGGATCCACCTGTCTCGGTCTCCACCTTCTATGAACGGGTGAACGTTTCTATGTCAGTCTGGTTTTATGTATGCATCATGGGAATCCCAACTTGGGCCCTCATGCCTGCAGAGCACTTTAACAACTGCACCATCTTCCCAGTCCAGCATGACACCAGTCCCTGTGGTAAGCTGACAAAGCTGATGTCCGATTTTACCACATATACCTGCTTGTCCCTGAAGGAGGCAGGGTGCCACATCACCATGGCAGTGGTCAATGCATTGTGAAAACCCAGAATCAGGACTTAGCCTTCTACAAGGAAGACAGGATAACTGCTCTGTCCAGAATAGAGGAGAAACCCTTTTACTTATCAGAGCAATCTCATGTGGATCGAGCAGATTGAGCTTGATGCCTCAATCAGCACACACATGTGGACATTGTAGTTAAACAAGACTTGATTGAACCCTGGCTAAACCACCTTCCTAGCCAGTTCCAAGTAGCTGCTAGGTTCTTTCAATCTTGGTTTCCTCATCTGTAACTGCAAGAAAACAATCTTCCTTTCAGAATTCCCATGAGCACCATCAGGGTCTCTCACATGTAAAACCTTTGGCACTTGGAAGTTGATCCATGGTAGTATTTCACAAGTGAGCCAATGCTATCATTACATATAAGCAGTCTCAGACGGACAGATTTCCCTTGGTCTTCTCTGACCTGCAACATTCATTTAACAATGTTATTAATGCTAAGAAGTAGCCAGAAGATCTTGATGCCCAAAGCAATACCTATTTTTATGAGACCTCAATGGCCATGGAGAGAAGACTCAAGTAATAGACATGAGTGACAAACCTGGGATATGTGAGGCCTTCTACTCACTGCAGTCATGTGATTCAAGGTGTTAGAACCTTACTGACTGCTTGCTTGAAAACCTTGGGACAACTATAATGTAGAAGAAAGAGCGGGGTGAAAATTCATTACCTTGTCATGCTTTAGCTACATGCTAGTAAGAACCCCCAAAGGGGTTCTCAAATATGACCTCATGACTATTACCTTACGAATGATTTATTTGGGGGCATTGAGATATATGGGACCCAATGACATCCAACCTTCAAAGTCCAGAGCAGGAAAAGCGATGAACAAGCACATCTCAGAGATTCGAGAAACTTGGGGCCTGGCCTTGTCTCTTCTAACCTTACCGACCTCTCTGGCCCCATCATGACTGAAGGCCCCCAGTTAAGGGGCTTGCAATGGAGACACACTTTCTATCGACTAAATCAAAACAGGTAGAAACCGCTTGGGGCAGCTCAAAGAATTTGCCTGAGGAAACAGTTTCAGTACTTAATTAAATATACCAAAGTTTGAGCATAACAGAGCCCCTTCCTGCCTGGGTGCAGGTCTGTCACCACTGGAGCAGTGCCAAAGTCATGCTCTCCTCCAGAGGCCATCCCTACCCTCAGTGGCACCACACAGGCTGTGATTTAGTTGTAAGTGTCTCCAAAGCCAGACAGCTCAGGCAGCTCCACGCTACACAGCCAGTACCCACAAGCCTGCCACTTCCTCCTGGCACACACACAAATAGTTCAAACTGAACCAAACCCCCAAGAGCCTTGGCAAAACTTTAGTGACTATCTCGAACTGCTTGGATGCCCCAAACTCACCCCCTCCCCGAGTCTTTTGGCATTAGAATACCTCCCTCGCCTTTTGTTCTTGTCCTATTCCAGATGGAGGCCCAAGAGAGTTCTGTCAAGTTCCTCTGTCCCGCACTTACCTCACCTTTCATCATGAAAGAAATTAAGACCAATACTTTGCCTGTCACTGGGCTCTGTCTGAAATCACTCCACACTCGATAAATGCCTTTTATTTGTAGATAAGAAAAAATACAAAATAATAATTTAAAAAAAGTATCTTCCAGTTATGTTTTCTAGAGAAGGTGCTTGCCAGCATCAATTCTCAGCCGTACCGCTGCAGCCCATCAGCCTACACTGACTGAGGCAGGCAGTATAAAGGACAGCTAGTAAAAGTCCCCAGCATTTTATGACATTCCATCCCTAGTATATCTCACTCCTACCACCGAGGTATAAAGCTCTTAACTACTGAAAGAATATAAAAAAATAGATTTAGGAATAATACTTTTTATGATTGCATTCTGTATACTATGAAAGTTATGTCCAAGTCGGCTGGTGCTTTATGGAGCTGATAAAGTAGAATGGGGTAGCTTTCTAGCCTAACCGTGTATTTTATACCATTTAAAAATATTTTCAATTGAGTTACTTTCTGAGTAATTATAGTAAGGCTAATCTGGGCTTAATGAATTCATGTACAAATACTTCAGACTTCATTATTAAAATCCCTATGATATGAAACCATTTTAAATTCGATCTCTAGCAACCAATGGTTTTCTCTGAAAAGAACAGCATACATGACTTTCACTAAATTTTTCTGAACCTGCTGAGAAACCCTATGAAGCTCTGTTAATAGCCCAAACAAAGGAGGAAGCTAAAAAATGACATCACTCTATTTCCCCAAACTCTTGTAAACGAGTATTAATCGGGAGCCGTGAGGTACTTTTACTAAGTATCTGCTCATGCAAGTGCTGAGGCGTTGCCTCATATTGCAGCACAAACCACACTGTGTCCCTGACCAGCAAAGGCGTGAGACTAGGATTAGGAAAAACTTCTTGTGGGTAGCAAGCCTTATAGTCTCGAAAGTCTCCCAACCTAGTAATTTACCTATCTGAGTCCCCAGTCCACACTCTAGGCAAAGCCACTTCATCCTCTAGGATTCATTTTCTCTGTCTGCAAAATGATATACACTAGGCACAGACTAAGGTCCCTTCCAGTTCTAAAATACGGTGGTTTTATGCTTAAAATTACCCACATTACATCAAATGGGCTCTTGTTGTGTATAGCTTATTCATCATCTTATCTAAGCTAAATTACATTCAGAGAAAAAAATTCACTCCCTGCAATTCACATATATCTACAAACACATCCATAATACAACCTATGATTCTGAATTTATCCCAGGATATTATCTCCATGGTAAAGTATTTTTCCCATTATAGATGAATTATAAGCCATCTGAAAACTATAATGTTATAGCAGCTCATAGTCTCAACTTTTGATCCCCTCCAACACCCACCCAATATACACTTCCTGAAGCATTCTCTTTTGTCTCTGTTTTCAAATCAACTGATTAATTTCATCACAATTGTATTCCTCTTGACAGGTCTGAGAAATCCAGGTTTTAGTCAGATTGGTTACCTAGTCACCAAAAGTCAAAGTAGGCATTTATAAATGTCCAGAAGAATAAATCTCTTTCTCTGCTAGGTGGTCATTACCGGGATGGACAACTTTAAAGCAAACAGAAGACAGTGGCCATCATCATTATTTTGATGGCTTGGCACAAATTACCATCAGGAGAGCTCCCAGGAGCCAGAGACAATTAAAGTCGGAGATCCGAGGAGCTGCCCCTAACAGTTAAGCATTGCTGAGCACCATGAAGCAGGTCCAAAGCCTCACAGAAGACTGGAGACACAATACACTCTAGGCTGGCCTTCATCTCAGGACATGGTAGATTCTAGCCTGGCTCCGCTCTAAATTACCTGGGTAGACTTGGGCAAACTGCTGAAGCTCATGGATGTTTTAAAGGGGCTCCAACAAAAAATATCTACTTTAGGAAGGTGTCTGCTCCTGCAATCCCTGCACCTGGAGAGGTAGGTCCTGCAGTGAAGTCTTTGCTGTTACAAGCATGAAGCCCTGAGATCACACAGCCAGCATCCACATAAAAACCTGGGTGCAGCATGCACGTGTAACCCAGGGCTGGGGATACAGACGCAGGCAGAGTCCCAAGACTTGCTAGACAGCCCTTCCAACTGAGTCAGTCAGCTCCAGGCTCAATAGCAAATCTGTCTCTGTCTCTGTCTCTGTCTCTCTCTCTCTCTTACACCCACCCCACACCCATGTCCACACCCAAGCCCACAAAAACTATATGCAAGCTACCCCAGAGCTCCTGAATTCCAGAAGCAACTAGGCCCTTCTGCACTGTTTTCAGGTCACATGCACATCTGACTCCTGTGATACACCCACCACCTTAATTCTCTCTGTCTGACTAGGACTAAAGGTGCAACACCAGGGATATGATCACCACAGTTCCAAAGCCCAGTGTAAAACAGTAGCTCATCCTAGGTACATATTAATGTTAATAACAGTACGTTTCCAGAGCTTTCCACACACCTGGTGCTATTTTAAGTTCTTTAAATAGACAAACAATGATCTCAATCACTCCACAGGAGAGCTGTTATGACGCTTGTTTCACAGAAATGGAACCGTATCCCAGAGAGGGTAAAGTTATCAAAGGTCAGAGGAAAGAAAACCAGCTAGGATATAAGTTGAAGCAATCTGGTTTCAGAGGCCACATTTGTGTACTTTGATACAATGTCTCTTGTGAATGTTTACCCAGTAGCCATACAAAAGCGAGGGCAAACAGGTAAACTGGCCTCTTGCTTTCTATAGCCTCCCAGAAAGGAGACAAGGTATTTAGTATTATATAACCCGTGTTTCTACACACACACACACACACACACACACACACACACACACACACACAGGCAGTATTATATAACCCGTGTTTCTACACACACACACACACACACACACACACACACACACACACACAGGCACGCACGCACCCATCGCTTTTTTTTTTCTGTAACCAATTGCAGAAACTACCTCAACACATACTCCCCACACCCCTTTTAAGTTTACAATCTCTCTTTTTAAAATGTATCTGCTTACAGAGTTTAAAGGCAAAGGCTAGAGTCATGCAGAAGCTCAGAGAAAGGAGGCTGAGCCCGGAGAAAAGTTGGCAATGTTAAATAAGAGTAAGAGAGAGGAGATTAAACTGAGACTGGGGCGGTGCTAGAGCTGCGGGTGTCTGCACAGAAGCCACCCCTGGGAGGTTCATGAAAAGGTTCCTGGTGGGAGACAGGAAGAACCCGGTAAGAGGTAGTAAGTGCTTACCATTCATTCTGAGCTCTGGAGCCAGAGGGCTTGAACATGGATCCCAGTCTGACCCTGGAGAGGTCAGATGCTACCCCTAAACCTCACCATCATCATCTGTAGACTGTACAAGGCTGTTGTGATAACTGGTGATCAGGCTCCCGTGTGCAGACCGAACCGAGCGACTGCTATAGAGAGGGTACGTCATCCATGTAGGCAGCAGTTTCTAAGGCACCTACTCTCAGGAGTCCTGGGTAACCAATTAGCCTCTCACTATTGTCTCACACCATGGTTGTGGTGCGTCCAAAGTAAATGTGCAGCTGAACTCTTCTATAATAAAATGGTCATTATATGGACGTAGTAGTAATAGTAGTAATAATAATAAAAATAATAATAATAATAATAATAATAATAGCTCAAGACCCTTCGCCAATCACCTCTGTGCCGTGAATGGACCATAACCTGAGATGGCTCATCCGTGTGCAGCCAGTGTGGTTACTGCAGCTCACACCCCACTAAGTGCCCTTTTAAGAAAAAAGGAAGTTTGCCTGACAGTTTAAGATTCTTCCAAACCTGTGAGCTATTATTCACTGGCCACACACAAATCATAAGGCATAAATGTCATTTTCACGATGGATTTGTGCAGCTGGCTTGCCAGCAGCTCCCTGAAGAAGGAATTCTAAGGTATCGCAAAGCCTAAAATGTTTAAATCATGCTTTATATGTAATTTGTTTTTAGCATGGTGGTTGGCACAGAGGTCTTCTTCCCAGACCAGGCAGCTATAAGGTGCCACTTGGAAACAGAACAGAGCTCATCAGACAATCAAGACTTCTGGTACCTTGACCTTGAAACTCTCAGCCTCCAAAATCTATGCAAAAGTACACCTGTCTTCTTTATAAATCACCTAGCATGCTAGTTAGTTTTCGTCAACTTGACACAGACCCAGGGATGCGTAGGAAGAGGGATCTCAAATGAGAAACTGCTTCTGCTGGCTTAGCCTGCTGGTATGTCCATGGGCATTTCTTTACTGCTGATTGACGTAGGAGGGTCCAGCCTGAGGTGAGTGGTACCATCCTAGGGAAGTGGGCCTTGGCTGTATAAGAAAATGGAGCTGAGCAAGCCAGGGCAAGCTAGCCAGGACAAGCCAGCCTGGAATCAACATTTCTCCATGGTCTCTGCTGCAGTCCCTCCCATGAGTTCCCACCTTGGCTTCCCTTGATGATAGACTGCAACCTGAAAGACAAAATAAATCTTTTTTCTTCCCAAGGTTGCTTTAGGTCATGGTGTTTATCATATCGACAGGAAGACTAGGAAAAACCCGAGAATGGAGAGTTTTGTTATAATAGCACAGAAGGAGTATGAAACATGGGCCATAATTTAAAAAAAAAAAAATGTTTGCTGTACAAACATTTACACTGTACTGTAACAGTGTACTGTTAGTACACTGCTAATGAGAAAAAAAGTGTTAGAGTCACTATGGAAAACTGTCTGGAAGGCTCTCAAATAAATAGACAGATTTTCCCCCTATGACCCAAGAATTCCACTCCTGGGTGTAGGCCCTAAAGGAATTAATACCTCATCTTAGAAGATGGCTTAGTGGATAAAGCACTGATGCACACATGTGAGGACCAGAGTTTGGATCCTCAGAATCCACAAAAAGCTCAGCAGGTGTGGTGGCCACCTGTAATCCCAGCACATCCCTTGGGAGGCATATACAGGATATCTCTGGGACAGCACATCCCTTGGGAGGCATATACAGGATATCTCTGGGACAATATGAATGTCAAGACTAAACCATGCTGGAGAATGCTGAGTTCAGTAAGAGACTTTGCCTCAATAAATAAAATTCAGAGTGACCAAGGAAGATAGCTAACATAAACTTTGGGCCTCCACACTCAGATGCACACACGTGCAATCTCTCTCTCTTCTCTCTCTCTCTCTCTCTCTCTCTCTCTCTCTCTCTCTCTCTCTCTCACACACACACACACACACACACACACACACTCGAGTACATATGCAAAAAACAAAAAAGACAATGTACCCACACAAAAATTTGTGCACAAATATTCACATCAACATTACTCCTAATAACCACAAAGTCTAAGCCATTCGATGACCAGGTAAGTAATATGCAGTGTATTTGTACAGCAGATTATTATTTGGTGGTAAGCGAAGCAGTAATATGTGCTATAGAAGACTGAACTCTGAAGACACTGCGCTAAGTGAAGGGAGCCAGTCACACAGGACCACATATTATAAATACACGAGTAAACAAAGTCTGTCTATACCAAGTGTCCACACCATATAAACCCACAGACAGAGACCGGGGGATGTCAAGGACCAGAAGAGATGAGTGGGAGGGAGTAAGGACCCATGAGGTTGCACTGAGTTTCTCTCAGAGTAACAAGCACATTCTAAACAGACCAAAAGGTAGACATGCAACTGTATGAACAGACTTGACCTCTCTGAACTGTGTGCTTTACACGGTGAAGTGAAATGCCTGTGAATCGTATCCAATAAAGCTGCCCGAAAATCTGAATTCATTTCTAATTGCTAGCTCAACCATCTTCATCTCTCCAAACTCACAACCACACCTCAGTTCAATAAGCATGTGTAAAGAAACAGGCACAAGAGCCTGACATCTTGACAAGCGTCCAAAAGGTCCAAATGAGACACTGCATCCTGTCTCTCTAGAGGGCCATCACATGGCACTATTGCTCCTTGGGCTGTCCAATATGGCAGCCCCCGGATACACATGACTCCTAAGCACAAAGAGGCAATAAGTCAGCACAATGAATAGCCTACTTTTAGTAAACACATTCCAATGGCTTTCCTCAGTGGGGGGGGGGGGGATGAAATAGCTCGTTAATAATTATTTTCAATCATATCCTGAGATATGTTAGATGAATTGACAAAATATCTGCATCAAAATTAGCTTCACCTGTGCTTCTTACGGTTTAATGCATCAGAGCTTTCTGAAAGCACACGGATATATGGCTTACACTGTACTCATTGTATACCGCTGGCCTCCTGTTTCCTGATCTTTAAAGTACTTGAGGATCTAGTATTTATTCTAATAAAGGAATAAGTCACTGAAACTCTCCTGATCCCCAGTGTTTTAGAGGGTTATTTTATTCAGACTTCTAAATGGTAATTAACTTTGAAGTCCACTCAGCAGTTGTAAAACGCCTGCTGCTCTGTAATTATGGCGGCACAATCAGTTCCTTGTCTGCTCCCCACTGCCAAGCGGTTCCCCAGACTAGGGTGGAAGATGTTAGCCATGGCCTTTAAAATATTGGCATGCCCTGGTCTACAAAGCACAAATGTTCCCCAAATAAAACAGGCCCAGGAAACTTTGCCTGAACTCCTTAACATTCGTGATCAAAGGGTCGCCTTTGTAGAAACTAGTAAAGCTCATGCTTGAGAGGACAGACCTCTATTCACAGAAAGGAAACTGCTTCTTAAAGACCTTTCATCTAGAAGGGGCCTAGCATGTCATCTGTGAGGGACCCCCCCCTTATCATCTCATATGCATGAACCCTGCAATGTTTAGGGTCTTTTGCTTCTTTGCCGTACTCTTTGATCCACAAGTTCAAGGCAATGAGAACATGTCAAACCATGTGTCAGGGGAAAGCTATGAACTTAAAAATATCCAGAGGTACAGCTGTATCCAAAAGAGGAAAGAGTCATAGAGGGTCTCAGTGATGGAGACACTATCATGTTACCAGAGTCAAGGCCCCTAACAACCTCTCTAGGTGCTTGGTTTTGAAAAAAAAAAACTCTCATGTAGCCCAGATTAGCCTCAAACTCTCTAGTCACAGATGACCTTGAACTCCTGATCCTTCTGTTGTTACATATTATGTAACAATTTTCTCATAACTATAACATCCCATCCTGAAGGAAAACCCCTTAAGACTCAAAAAATAAACAACTCATACATCTCAGAAAGTCCCTGAAACTTACCAGATTCCACAGGCTCCATCCTTTCCAAAGCTATGTAAACAGTCAAAATGGCTGAGGAAAAAAAGACTGTAAAGCCCTTGAGTGTCTGCAAGTGGTAAGAGAAATCCAGGGTTCCTTCCAGCTTTTCAACAATGCTAGGGTGAGCTTTGGGCAATACAGCTAAGTCATCTATACTTCTGTAATTAACCCTAAAATATCTCACTGTTCCGCCAATTTGGACTTCTGGATACATTGGTCTATTAATTAGTTCCCTATCTTAAGTATGTTCCCTATATTTTCTTCATCTCCCCCTGGAGTGATATCAAACAACACTCCACTTCCAAGGACACTGAGCTCACAGGCATGAGCCACTACACTTGATTTATCCAGTAAACTTGGAGTCCTAACTGTGCATACTGGACAAGCACTATCAAAGAAGTTACATCCTCAGTTCCTGGTTTCTCTATTTAGCCAGTGCCCAAAGGCCTGTGTCAAGTGATATTGTCACTCTGGCTCTGTGGAGTTAAGGAAGGAGGAATGGAGGAACAAAGGCACAGGGCCAAGTGGCATAGCCCTGATTGACAGCCAAGCCTTTAATAAGCATAAGGTTCTGCCACCTGCTGTGTCCCATGGGAGTAGAAGGTTGGGGCCATGCCTCTTAAAGGCACAAGAACCAGAATCTACCTATTACTTCACGAAAGACTCTCATCTGTTCGGAATGGACTTGTATTCAGAATTCCCGGAAAACCGATTCTTAATTGTCTGTACTCAGTGCACTGAAGAAACAGAGCAGATATCCCAGGGATCTTAATGTCTTGTGGACACGCAATGGGTCCAGGTGGAAAATACAGACTTAATCCCATCTCCTGTTCCATTAGGCCACTTCCTCTACATGCTGAGAGTGCGTAAGCATTACACCTGTTCTCGCACACTGGATGGGCCATCCGTTACGCTCATACTGGGTGCAGACATGGATAGGGCACAGCCCCAGTCTCCTCTTCCTAGAATGTTCCTCTGAGCCTGCAGAGTGGCTTTAAGGGGGCCTGGGTGGTGGGCAGAACATGCTATAAAGAACAAAGTCCATTTCTGGAGCCAGTTTGTGGCTTGAAATGTCTTCAAATTACAGACGTTGTTACAAAATGTACCTTGGAGTTTGAAAGAACTGGCTGTAACATGGCTATTTCTAGAAGGACTTTTTCAGGCCCAATAATCAAAGCCTTCATTTTCCACTCTCCTCCCACCACTCCCATTATCTACCAGGCACAGTGGCAGCAAGCAATTGGCTGCCTTGTAATGCCCTGGGTGGTACAGTTTAATACACTGAGAATAACCCTGCTGGACACCGAAGTCTGCAGTCCTCTGATAAAGAGATTTAAAGGTGTCTTAGAATCTCCCAGGTAGGGAATCCTAGGAAGCAGGCCAGAACAGACAGCTCCTAAAGGACAGGAAGGGGCACAACCCTTTCTGTTTCCGGTTATGGTAAAGAAAATAATGGTGTCCAAAGGTGCATGTGAGCTGGGGATGTAGAGCAGTGGTAGAGCATGTACCCACCGATGTGAGGCTGAGTTCAGTCCTTCCTTAGTCTCCTTTCCATTATCCCACCCACCTCCACTTCCCTGGAACCTTTGTGTTTGCATGCACAAGATTGGTCTTACATGGCCAAGATGGTATGAGGAGACTGAAACAGGAAAGGTGCCCTGGATTCTCCAACTTGACCAGATGGAGAACAACAGAGACAAGCCTCTGGGCATCGCCTATAAGGAAGCTCTAGATTATGTTCACTGAGGTGGGAAGGCCTACCCTAAGTGTAGGTGGTGCTGTTCATTCCCTGGACTACACAGGGAAAGAAAGCTAGCTGAGGTATAGCGTTCACCTCACTGCTTCCTGACTACCGACACAGTGTGACCAGCTGTGTAACCCTCACCATACCATGATGGTTTGTGCCCTTACACTGTGAGTCAAAATAAATCCTTCTTTCCCCCAAATTACTGTTGTTGGGTATTTATAGTCAAGTAGGTGAATCCACAACAGTCAAGACTTTCCTAGACAGCTGTGATAGTAAAAGAAAGTTTATAGAAATGCCGTTTCTGATCTTGAAGTTGGCAACAAAACAAACAAACAAACAAATAATAAAAAAAGGGGGTACTTGTGGCTTCTAAAAGTTCTTGTGCTCTGCTCCTTGGAGCACTTGGCATGTAGTCTGACTAACATGTCTATGTTTGAAACAAGGAAACAAGATTCCCTTTGGGTCCTCTGGCTGACACCTCACTGAGATGCTTAGTGGGGTGCTAGCCTACAGACCCAGGTGCGAGTCAGTTTGTATTGGCTAAGACATTAAAGTTGTGGTAAAGTGTTACAGCAGTAATAGGATACGCATAAAGTACTTATGTGCAACAAAATAGTGGGGTGATTAGGCAAGGAAGCCAAGTGACCAGGGCAGGGGTCACTCAGTAAAAACCCAGATTGGAGAATAAATACTAGAGAGCGTCATGAAGTTATTCGGGTGGCTTTCCTCCTGGGTAGAAACAAAGGCTACTTTTCTGTGGACAATCTGCTTAGTTCTGATGCTGCGATGGGTAATCTCCCCTATCAGCTTAATTAGATCAAGAAACACTCAGACGTGTAAAGCACACTTGTGGCTGCGTTGCTGATGGCATTGCAGAGACATATGCCAGCTGGGGCTGCAACTCGGGGAAAGATTCACTCCGAAAGTGAGTGGGATCATCCAATTGGCTGGGAGTCTGAGTGAAACAAGCCTGCAGAGATATAGAAGAGATTTCGCCACAGTCTCAAGCATTTGAATACATGATCCTCCGTTAGTGACAGGGTCTGGAGAGGCTTGAGAGGTGTGGCCTTGTTGGAGGAGGTATATCACAGGACACAGCTGTTTTTTAATTCATTCTCTTTGCTTCATGTCTGTGACTCAAGGCGTGAGTCCTCACTTCCTGTGACCATGTCTTCATTCAGCCATCATGGACTCTAACAGTCTGAAACCATAAGCCCAAATAAACTTTCCCCTCTGTAAGTTGTCATGGTATGTTGTCACAGCAACAGAAAAGTGACTGCCACAAAGACTAAGAGGGAAGAGGTCACCCACCACTGCAGGCTCACCCTTCTTCCGTTCTTGGCTGACATGAGGTGAACAGTTTCCCCATGTTCCTGCCACCCTACGGCTCTGCCTTACCTCAGACCCAAGGCAATGGTCTGAAACCTTGAGCCAGAAGAAATCTTCCATTAAGTTGTTCTTTGTGGCAACTGTCATAGCAACAAAGTCGACTAACATATATACATTTTAAGCAAATACATTATACAAATACATCATTTATTAAGGCCGGATGTTTGGAGGAATGGGTAAGCACCCATCCTTTCATTTTGTATTATATTGTATAGGTGTGAGTGTCATGTCTGCCTACATATATGTTTGTGTACCACATGTGTGTCTGGTACCCACACACAGTCCAGAAAAAGAGGCTGGATCCCTTGGAACTAGAGTTACAATGACCATGAGCTGTCGGGTGGGCACTGGGAACCGAGCCCAGGGCTTCTGCAAGAGCACCCAGTACTCTTAGCCACTGAGCCATCTTTCCAGCCCACTGGAGAGAGATATACAATAGATACATATACAGTAAGAATAAGTAAATCTTGTTTTAAAAGATGATCGTTCATCTAGGAGAGAAAAAACCCAGTCTACCTTATCTGACAGAAATAAGCATGCTCTAGGGAAGACTTCCCCGTGCTGGAAATCCCCACCCAAAGCCTTACCAGGGTCCCTCTGGGCTCTCCCCTGAGCTAGTCTGTCGCTGTGACTTTCATTCTGGAATCTGAAGGAACTTTTTATGCCTCTCTATACCAGGCCACGTTCTTCATTTAAAAGAGTAGTCACACAGTCATCTGAACAATCTGGACTCAGGGCTTCATCTCATCAGCCCAAAGGCATCGTGGGACGGCACGAGAAAAGGCAGAGGACTTACTCACCTGTCTAAAGTAGAGCTCCTGACCCCAAGGACCTCTGAAGCGTCACCCGCTGCCCACCCCTTCCCCAGCACCTCACACGCACTTCCTGATCTAACTGTTTCACAGCAATGCTGACAAACAAACAGAGCACTCCCACTTCAGTGCTCGAGAAACTGAGACCTGCTCAAGGTCACAGCAGAAGCACAAGCAGGTCTCCCTTGTGCTAAAACCCAAGTTCTCCTCACTCCGCTCAGTGGGATGGCCGGTAACATGGAGCCAAGCACTCCTCAGCAGCTGCTGGAAGGGTTGTGGTCAAGACAGTTGTGTGTGTCATGGCTGCTGTGTATCCTTCCCCACTGAACTCTAGCTCCTCTCCCAGGGCAGTGGAAAGCTTGTGGCATAAACAAGCTCGTTTCTAGTCTAGACGTATTTGCTGAATGGCCATTAGACAGGTGCCATTCATATGAACACATCAGAGCCTTCATTCTCAATTCAAGAAACTAGATGTCTGCAGATGTGAGCACATGTGCACACCTGAGGGGAGAAAGCAGGAGGGAGGGATGTGGAGAGGGAGAGGGAGGGGACCGGGAACCCTCCACAGGCTCATGCTCTGAGCAGTCATTCCTCAGCTCTCTGCTTCCTGGTTTACTGAGAGGAGGCTGTAGGACACACTGGGCTACCATGCATGCCTCCCGGCCTTCCCTGCCATATTGCCCTAAGGTCTCTCTGCAACTGTGAACCCAAATGAACCTTTCCTCCTAAGTTGTTTCTGTCAGATACATATGTTTTATGTCTGTCTGTCTGTCCATCTGTCTGTGTCTCTGTCTCTCTCCTTCAGTCCCGCACCTCCCCACGTTCCCCTCACCCCTCTTTTTCTACTCCCCCCCCACACAGATACTTTAATATAAGATGTGAGTATTTTATCAAAGCCATCGCATGCAGAGAGTTACAGAAATGAGTGTAGCTGCAGCAGCTGGTATAGTAAGTGACACAGAATAGACACACAGTAAAGGAGAAAAGAAATACAGACAGTCCCTGGCTGGATAGAGCATCACTGTGTGTCTGGAGCCCAGAAAAATGGACAGGAAGCTGGCAACATGCAGGACCACAGCAGACTACAAATCAAGAGAGACTTCATGGTGATGTTCAGGATTAGTTGGATTTTTCTTTTAAAAACAATAACCAAAAAACCCAAAGCACTCTATAATATATACACTTAAAATTTGTTGAATGAGGACTGAACATTAACAGTTCACCTAAAATCTGATTCTTAAATCAAGAATGAGCCCAGACAAGGGCAGGTGGACCCTTGGGAAGGTACCCACCAAGCCCAGCCGGTGTCCTCCTGATTCTGCTGAAGAGCCAGCAAGGTCTGTCGGCCTACATTTCAAGTCCCAGAATTCTCACTTGTTTTGTGACATGAATTAAGTCAAACTCCATGAGCCTCAGCTCCTTCACACCTTAAATGGTAAAATGGTGTGAGCCAAGCCACGGTCTTGCTCAACATCTTACCTCACGGTCACAAATTCACTACAGCGTCTCGTCATCTAAGGCATGGAGATACGTCTTCCTCCAATGACTTGGACTCATTGTGGATTCAGATTGTATAACTGATTTGATAGAACGCATCTTATTAGTGTAAATGTAAGTGTTAGGTAAATGCAGGGTGGAGCTCTCACAACCAAAACCAGTCGATGACGCTTTCCTCCCCTGCTTCTGATGAGCACCCTCTTTCTCCTTTCCCACACTCTAGACCCTTTTCTCTTTCCTCTTACCTGAAAACATCAGCCAGCCCTTTCCCAACTCACCTGCTTAGTGAAGAAAAATAATCTGTCGTAATGCACCCATAGATTTAAATTCTAACTATGTTATAAAAGCTAATGCCCTGTGACAGCCATTACTTAAAAGTTCCACATCTAAATCAAGACCTCTGCACACAAGCTTACTGAAAACTAATTCTACCGGGCTGTGAATCAACTACGCTTCCTCTGCCAACGGGACTGAGTACAAAGTTTTCCTCACAAAAGGAGCTTGACCACAGTAGAAGAGAGATGTTATCATGGGATCAAACTGGCAGCCTCAAGTGGAGGGGTCAAAGAAGATGTGGGAGGGGAGGGGAGGGGAGGGGAGGCTGACCTTCCAGACTGATGCTCTCTTCTTTCTAGCAAAGATCTTGACCACTGCTACTTGTGAGAGTTTTGGGTAAAGAGGAAGACTCCCCCCCCCCCCCGAGGTCAAACAGTCCCAACCAGAGTGGCTAGACTCCAGATTGTACTAAAATAAACAAGTTAAAAATTAAACATACTCCACGATGTTCAGAAATAATGTGAGCAAAATGTGCCGGTGACTCCACTCCCCCAGAGGGTGCGTGTGGAGTGAGGAGCTGGCAGACCTCCAAGAACTTGTCTTCAATGGCTGCTGGGTGATTTAAGGAGATGAGAATTTTACCGCCTTAACCCCTCTCTAAATATACCCCATTTGAATGGATCCGTTTATTGTAAATATCAAGTCATTGTGTTGAGGTTTTCCAAGCCCAAATAAAACTAAGTTCTCTGACATTTTTTTCAAACCTTCGGAGATACTTAAGTGAGTCTTAATTTAAAAAGAAAGAAAGAAAAAAGAAAAACTAACGAATTAACACCAAAACAATCCAGTGCTTAATGATGATAAAGGACTTGTCTATTTTTTGTTAAAAAAAAAAAAATTCTCCGCAACAATAATCTATTATAGGGTAATTACACAGTACATTCAGCATAGATAGGAAGAAATGGAGAACTGCATATTACTTTGACAACTTGTTCTGGAATTTCCTGAAGTGGAACATAGTTTAATCATTAACCTTCCTCAAAGGTGTTAAAAGGGATCAGGAGGGCTCTGTGAGGCCAGGGCTTCAAAGCCTTAGATCTTCCCAGGGTCCCTCCTCAGCTTTGGCAGAAGGGAAGCCCCAGCTCCCACAAACCCCATGAGATCACTGTTGGAAGCCCTGTGCTGAACCCTTCAAGGGATCCAACTGGCATCTTTGACCTTTAATTAAGTAAACTTTGTTAGTTCAGGCCAAAGATAATTTGTGTTTGGTTGGCTGGTTTGGTTTTTTGAGACAGGGTGTCTCTATGTAGCCCTGGCTGTCCTAGAACTTGTTCCGTAGACCAGGCTGGCCTCAAATTCAAAGAGATACACCTGCCTCTGCCTCCCAAGTGCTGAGAGTTAAGGCATGTGGTACCACCACTGTCCATCAAGACTAAGTTATTCTAAGTTAATGTCTGAATCAAGACTCTAGCCACCTTCAGATCAGATCTTTCCTATTATAAAACACAGTGTGTGTGTGTGTGTGTGTGTGTGTGTGTGTGTGTATGTGTACACCTATTCCTTAGGTACCCATGAGGAGACATGCATGGGTGAGGCAGACATCATCATTAGGTGTCTTCCTCAGTTGCTAAAGGTCTCTCATTGAACTTGTAGCCCAGGATTCAGCTGAGCTGGCTGACAGGTGAATTTAAGGATCCCCCTGGGCCTGCAGTCCCTGTCCCAGGGTTAGGATTACAGACACCGGCTGTTGTGCCCAACTTCTATAGTAGTGCCAGGGATCTGAACTAAAGTCCTCACATCTCAGTGAGTGTGGCACACACTCTACTGATTTACCCATGTTCCCTCCCCAGCGTGGAGGAGTGGCAGTCCCTTAAAATGGAAGAATCAGCCATTCACCAAAACTGGCATCCCTTCCCATGGAAGCCAAAAACAACAATCCCCTATTGATGTGGCTGGGTATGTAGCTTCTCTGCCTCTTTCCCTAGCTCTTGGATGGAAGAGCATCTTTTGTCACCCCTTCTGGGAAGAAGGCAGACTCCTTCCCCCATGATGATGGACACAGACGCCTGTGCTAAGCTGGAACGCAGATGACTGGTCCAGCTGGAGTTTTTCTCTTCACTTCTCCAGGAAAGTGTTGACAGCCAGCTTGCTCTGTGTCCCCTTCAGGAAAGAGATTTCATCTGTGGGAACCCATCCTGGTCTTGTTGGTTCAGATGAAATCTAAGCTTATCTAGACTGCTTCTCAGAGGCTGACTAACATGAAGAGATGGGCTCCCAGTGGGCACCAGAGTCAGAACCCGCTATCCTAAACTATAACAAGTGTGTCTCACCTGGAACAGGAAGTCTCTGTATATAAATCAATGAATGCTTGGATAAGACCCTCAGTAAAAAGAGGGCCATTTATTTAACTCAGTTTAGAAGAATAGAGAGAAGAGAGAAGAGGGAGGGAGGGAGGGAAGGGAGGGGGAGAGGGAGAGGAGGAGGGAGAGAGAGAGAGAGAGAGAGAGAGAGAGAGAGAGAGAGAGAGAGAGAGAGAAAGAGAAAGAGAAAGAGAAAGAGAATGAGAAAGAGAAAGAGAAAGAGAAAGAGAAAGAGAGAGAGAGAGAGAGAGAGAGAGAGAGAGAGAAACAGAGACAGAGAAACAGAGACAGAGAAACAGAGACAGAGAAAGACAGAGACAGAGAGACAGACAGAGGCACACAAAGAGAAGGGATAACAACATATAGANGAGAGAAAGAGAAAGAGAAAGAGAAAGAGAAAGAGAAAGAGAAAGAGAAAGAGAAAGAGAAAGAGAAAGAGAAAGAGAAAGAGAAAGAGAAAGAGAGAAAGAAACACCCATCCTTCAGGAAGCTCCTTATAAACAACTCAAAATAGCTTCAGGAAGTCCCTGAAACTGACTAGACTCAATAGGCCCTTCCCTGACAGAGTAAGCAAAGAAAACTGCAAAGACTGAAAGTAGACCAGCTGTCTGGAAGAAGCAGAAACTAACTGACTTGCCTGGATGAGGTTTAGAACAATTGTCTTCTGGAAAGGCTGAACAACTGACTCTGGGAAAGGCTGCTCTCAACCCACTGAGCTGCCCGTAGGCTGTGCAGCATGCTCCAAGTTCCCAGATTTCTGAGCGGTCACCCCATGCTGGAATGGTCCTTGGCGATGCATCTGTCTGTGAGTCATTTCTGTTCCTGTATCTCCAGTAAAATTAATGGTTCTCCAAGTTAGACATTGGTGATTTTCACACTTTTGTCTGTTGTGGGATCCCTATCTAGGATGGGTAGATGTGTGTTGCGTGTCCCCAAGAAAAGTTTGTCACACAATACCTGCTAACTCCATCACATCCTCAGGATGCTTGGCAGTTTCAGGCAATGCATGCAGCCTCTTCATAACCCTGATACTGTAAAAATCATAATATAAATTATATTACACACACTATTAATTACTTTTCTGTTGTGATAAACCACCATGACCAGGACAGCTTAGAGAAGAAAGAGCTTAATTGGGCTCATGGTTCCACAGAAGGGAAGTAAGATGCCACACAACAGACATGAAGCAAAACATCCAAAAGCAGCAAGAACACACTAGACATGGGGTGAGACCAGTATGAGCAGACTCACATGGGGTGAGACCATAAACACCCCAAGCCTGTCCTAGTGACACACTTCCTCCAGCAAAGCCACAATTCTAAACCTTCCCAAACATTGTCACCAGCTAGTGACTAGATGTTCAAATATCTGAGCCATGGGGTACACTCTCATTCTAACCATTATATATACGTACACACAAAATTGTATACCTAGTGCCCTCTACCTTGATCCCAGGGGTAGAGCAAGAGCCTACACCACAAACTGGAGGGAGAGATAGGAAATTCAATACTTCAACACCAGATCACAGCAAGCAAGCAATAACAGAATGATACACCATGTCTGGTCAGCCAAATCAAAGAGGAAATATATGTTATTACAATGGTCACTGCAACTTGCCTCCAAACAGCCTGAGGATCTCCACGCTGTTAAATAACTTTTCCTGACCTGTCAGTTTTTCTACAGAAGAAATAAATCTCAAGAGTGTTTATTCTTTCTGTAACAGTGAGTCAAATGATCTTGACAATATTTGATTGACAACCTGAGTACATAGTTGAAATCCTGCACCCCTGAACTCAAGCCACACCAACACCTCCTACCATCAGGAGAAGGTGTGTCCAGCAGTACCAGCCTCACCAACTGTCCTTACTCCCAGTGTGACAAACATCTCTCCAACCTGCTAGGAACTCAACTGTAGTGTTTCCCCATCAAAGCCACACACAGAAGACATGGCTTCCAATGTGGTGGCATTCAGAGGCTGAGCCTTTGGGGTAGTTAGGTTTGGATAAGGTCCTGAAGGAGGGCCCTCTATAATGTGATTAGCAACACCCCTACGACTAAAGCAGACAGATTTTTCTCTACATTCCTTCATCCTACACGAGGAGAATTATCACATGAGCATCCCACAAGATGGCAGCCACCTAAAGTCAAGGGAAAGATGTTCTTCCAGCATCTTGGCCTCAGCCATCTCAAGCCTTTAGAACCCAGAAACACATTTCTTTCTTTGAAGCCACACACCCCAGTCTACAATATTGTTAAGACAACTCGAGCAGGCCAAGAATTAGCTTATCTCTGGCACAGAGGAGTGTCCAAGTTTTTGTTAGGAGTCCGTGACTTGGCAGTGAGTGTGGGTGCCCCCTAGTGCAGCCCACTGAAACCACCAAAGCCTAAGGTGCATGCCAGGGGTCAGTCCCTGCTCACAACTGGAAGGGCCTCCTTTCCCTTCCAGCAGACCAAGTCCTGTGCAAGTGGAGCCGCTCCCTCGCATCCCTGGGGTCAAGACCCTTGCCAGGAGCCACAGAGCAGGGAACAGGCACTCGCTGTGAGAAGCTTTCTCACCCTGGCCCCTTCTCATGTACGAGGGGAGAAGCAGTATACATCTTGTATACAGTATAAGGTGACCAAGACAGAATGAAATTATTGAGAAGAAAGGTCACAGCCTTCCAGGCTACAGGTGATATGAGACAAAGAAGATGAAGCAAAAAATGATCTTTAAAAGCAGGCAACTGATGAGCCCCCTGTGAGAGAGGATGGGGAGTTCACATTCATGAAAGTTTAAGGTAATTGCCAATGTGCTTAGGGTAGGCCCCCGTCCTGTACCCTGCCCCAAAACTAAACAACAATCTTGCCTGACTTCTCATTCACCTTCAGCCTTCTTCCCTCCAGCACACTGGGTACATCTTCCGATTTTCTGTCTTCTTGCTAAACAGGAAACCCTTAACCTAGGATAACTAACTTTGTTTCAACACTACAAAAATAACAACCCCCCTAAAGAGAACTTTAGCATGCCTTTAGATCCAGGCATTGGGACAGGAATTTAAGAGTGCACTTATCCCCCACAATGAGTTTATAAAACTAGGTTAGCTTTATAAAAGGCAGCATATGATTAAAACGTTGAAGATACAATGGCAAACCACCCCCACCCCCACATCCCTCATTCGGCCTCTACCATGAACCAGGTTCCCTTCATGTTTGTCATTGAACGTTTTTCCTTGTATCTTAGGCATCTCTATAATTTTTTGGTGTGTACATACGCCTCTGTATTACAAGTTTCTTTGAAATGCTTAGCTATTCTAGAGATCATCACATAGCGGGGCATCATACATTTTACAACTGTATAGTATTCCACTCCACAGCTGGGCCACAAGGTCTATGGATCTTTCTATCAGATTTTACAGGCAAGGAAATCAAAGACTCGGGGAGGCCACATGACTTTTCTGAGGTCAGATGTCATAGGTCCATTTGCGACTAGAGTTCAAATTGGTCTGGTTCCAGCATGAGCTTTTAAGCAATTGGCCATGTCAACTGTCTAGCACAAGGTATTCAGTAAATAATCTAGCTGATTAATAAAACCAACAAACCACTGGCAAGACAAGTAGTTCAAAAATAGATAGATAGATAGAGCAAGAAAAATGCCTCTTCCCTTTTCTCCGTCTTTACTCTCTGTTCCTTTTGCAGTATCCAGCCTCATCCTGTGTGTTCTATCCAAGTAGCAGGACAGCAGACACTCCCTGCCAATCAATATCTGAAAAAACCTGCCCCATTTTTCTCTCATCACTTCCTCCTAAACAAGCCCCAGCTACAGGACCTCCCAGGATGGCCCTAAAGCTCTCACAATGTCTGTGCTACCTCCCAGGTGTCACAGACCACATCTGAGAGGCCTGCTGATTAGAGAGCCTATCTTTCACTCCCCACTTCAGGGCTCACAACACTGGTTCTGGCACACCCCACCCCTCCCCACTCCCACCCCCGAAGCGAAGCAGATATCCTGAGAACCTTCAGCTCTTTCCAAATGTTCCAGAAAGCTGACCCCCCGGAGCCTTGTTTTTACGCTGTGTTTTACATTAGGCTCAGCCTTCCAATAAATTTAACACCTGAATTATATACAACACAAAGTGCACACAAGCCCAACTGGCTCCCTCACCAGCTCTTTTGGGAGCAGCTGCTGGAACCTGGCTGCACATGACTACAGGAAAGCTTGTCTTTCAGCGCTCTCTTGGAGGGGCCCTGGGGAAGGCGCCAGCAAGGTAACCTCCCTGTGACCCCGTGAGGGATCAGGAAGACTTACTCCATCTTGTAAGTGTCAGAACTACACAGCAAACTCCTCCATCTGCCTCCAGCCTTCAGGCCATGGCATGCCTGCCTTGCCAAGTGCCCTGCTAAAAAGTGACTCACATCACAACGCGTGTATTTACACATGTGACACATACAGTCTACAGCCCACACTCTGTGGACTGTGTGGACCTCTCTCTGTGGACAGAACCCTCTCCGATTCACCAAGAACTCCTAGAGCGACAGGAACTAATGGGAAAACCTAACATCCCCTTCCCTCTGACGAGATTGATCATAAGAGATATTTATTTAACAAGGGCTCAGAATTACGACTTAATTGGTTGTAATCTGCTCAATGAAGGAATAATGTCCTTGGCCATTATTCTAATCTGGTCCATTTAATCTAAAAATCTATGGGACATTACAGATTTTTTCTGAGGCAGAATATTTTGATCTCTTTCTCCACATTTGCATCTTAACTATTGACATACAGAACAAATGGCCACTTGTTTTAAGGCTGAGATA